>NW_026899933.1:0-127848 GCF_033153095.1 Gastrolobium bilobum
ACGTTGTTGTCCTCAGCAACAAACTATACTAGTCGAAGGGCTAAATCTGCCAGATGGAACACATACACACACTTGTTAAACAGTAAACACAGAATAATCATGAAAATGTACTGCATAAGGAGAAATAATCCAACCAACTAATAAATACTCAAAACAGCAAAATAAAATGCCAAAGTAAATATCATGGTGCAGTGAACTGGCGCTCACAGCGTGGGTTTCACGCTATGAGCGTGGAACTCACTGCCTCATTTTGCTTGATGGCGCTCGCAGCGTGGAATTCACGCTATTGGCGCGAGTATTTTGTGAGGTTTCCACGCTGATGGCGTGGTTACCACGCGGTGAGCGTGGAACTCACTGTCTCTTTTGGCCTTGTGGCGCTACTAGCGCCAAATTTGCGCTCACAAAGCCAATTCCCAGATTTAAAATTTTTCCATATGGTCACTAATTCACCACTTACTTGACTTATTAAAAATTAAACTATCCTAAGAAAATAAAATAAATAAAATAAAAACAGAAAAACAACTATTGGGTTGCCTCCCAATTAGCGCTTGTTTAACGTCACGAGCCTGACGTACCCCTTGTGATTTATGGTGGTTGGAAGCATTCTACCATTGATGACCCAATCTTCTTGATCCAGTATTGTTTCCTTCCAAGAACATATGCATATGGATGAGGATGAGAGTTCTCAGGAACTTTGAACTTAGTCTTCACATGTTTTTCCTTACTCTTGGGCTTTTCCATCTTAACCTTTGGCTTGCTTTCTTTATGCTGCTGATGGACTTCCTTATTGATGATAACAGGATATTGTTCTTCGTCTCCCAAGAAAGCATACTTAAGAGTTTCAGGCAACTCTTTTAATTTCACCTTTGGTACCAATGTAGCTGAGTCATCTTCTTTCTTTTCTAGTACCTCAAAGATAGTTGCTCGCTCTTCTTCTGGAGCAGCTTCATCTAGAGCCTTCAACTCTTCTTCAAGCTCTTGATAATCACTTTTCTTTTCCATAACCACCTCTTCAAACACTTCAAGTTTGAAACAATCACTATGATCAGAGGGATTCTTCAAGCATCGAAAACATTGATAGTGATTTTCTCATCATTCATCCTCAACTTGAGCTTTCCTTGTTCTACATCAATCATAGCTCGAGCTGTGGCCAAGAACGGTCTACCCAACAGAAGGGGCATTTCACTCTCTTCCTCCATGTCTAGCACGATGAAATCAGCCGGGAAGATGAACTTGTCAACTTTAACAAGAACATCTTCTATGATTCCATTAGGTCTCCTCAAAGAACGGTCAGCAAGCTGAAGAGAGACCATGGTTGGCATCAACTCAGTAATTCCCAATGACTTGCATATTGACAATGGCATCAAGTTGATGCTTGCTCCGAGATCACATAGTGCCCGGCCAACATTAGTGTTGCCTACCGCAATTGGGATGTTGAAACTCCCAGGATCTTGAAGCTTTGGTGGGAACTTCTTTTGTATGATGGCACTGCACTCTTCAGTAAGTGCTCCTGTCTCACAATCCTGCAACTTATGCTTTCTTAACAATAAATCTTTCATAAATTTAGCATAGTTAGGCATATTAGCAAGAGCTTCAGCAAATGGAATATTAATATGCAATTTTTTAAACATATCTAAAAACCTGGCATACTGTTGCTTCTGTGCTTATTGCTTGAGCTTCATAGGATAAGGAGGTTTCTCGAAACGAGAAAAATCCATCGGTTGCTTTGAAGCTTCAACGGCTTTCTACTTTGCTTCTTCTTTGTCTTGCCTTACAGGTTCTTCTTTTTCACTGGTAGGTGCTTCTTCTTTTTTCTCATGCTGAACCAATTTTGGCTTGTCTTGAGGAGTGATCACAATCCCACTCCTGGTTACAATGGACTTGCAGTCTTCCTTTGGATTCACAATTGTATCTTCTGGGAACTGTCCTTGAGCTCTTTCAGCCAACTTCCTAGACAACTGGCCTATTTGACTCTCCAAGTTTCGGATGGAAGCATCCTGGTTCTTGTGGTAGGCTCTTGTCTCAATTATGTGATCATTAGTGGTCTTGGCCAGTTGTATCATCGTTTTCTCCAATTCGGATGGCTCTTATTGTGGCAGAGGAGGAGGTTGCAGATAGTTGTTGGATTCATAATCCAAGCCGCTCCCTTGATTCCTCCTTTGAAAGTTGTTCCCTTGGCCTCCATTATGATTTCTCTGCTAACTTTGGGTATCTCGTGGTGGCCTTGGATCATACCAAATTCCATTGACCTGGAATGGTTCAGCTCTATTGAGTGTAGGGCACTCATTAGTCTCATGTGGCTCTTTGCAGTACTCACAGTTGAATACATTAACTTTATATGAGATTTGTCTATCTAGCTTGGCGTTCAGACTGGCTAGCTGTTGTGAGATCATCTTTTGCTCAGCTAATGACGCATCATTGTTCCCCAGTTGTAAAATTCCCCTCTTGGGTTGAGTGGGCTGAACTGGATGAACTTCCGTCGAAGCATTATCGTTCTGTGCCATGTAATCAATCAGTTCCAGAGTCTCAGCTGTTGTCTTCTTACCGATGGTTCCTCCGGCTGCTCCATTGACAACCATCCTGGTTTCTGGTGTCATCCCATTATAGAAGACTCTGACTTTCTTCTCATCTGGGAAGTCATATTGAGAGCATTTTCTGATCAACTCCTGGAATCTCATCCAGGCTGCACAGAGCGTCTCTCCCGGCTGCTGAATGAAGTTGGTGATTTCGTTCACCAACTTGTTGTACTTTTCCCGCGAAAAATGCTCAGCAAAGAATTTAGCTGCTAGATCGTCCCATGTTCGGATACTGTTAGGGGCTTGTCTGTCTAGCCATCTGAGGGATTTTCCGGTCAAAGCAAAGGGAAACAGCCTGAGTCTGATGGCATCGTCAGACACTCCATGATGCTTGGTAGTGTCACAGATTCTCAGAAATCTGTCCATGAAGTCGTGAGCATCTTCGTAATCCTCTCCGCCGAAAGCGTTCTTCTCCACCAGGTTAATCAGAGACGGGTTGATGTCAAAATTGTTGGCCTCTATCTGTGGTCGGACAACACTAGAGTTCGGCCTTGTGAACATAGGAGCCAGAATTGACTCCACCAACTCCGCTGCAGGTGGTGGAGGAGGCAGAGGTTGATTATTAGCTGCCATCACTGATTCTTTGTGCGACTTTGAACCTGAAATTCTTCTTGCTTTCTTTGCTTGGCTTGCTTCCGATTTTTCTTTGCAGTTTTCTCAATTTCTGGATCAAACTGTAAAGAATCTCGATGAACTTTACCTCGCATAAACTGTAGCAAAAAGATTAGTAACAAAACAGAATCCAATCAAGAAATTCAAAAGTTAAAAATAAATTAGGCGTAGTCAATCCCCGGCAACGGCGCCAAAAACTTGTTGCGTAAAATTGGCAAGTGAACCGATCGTACCAAGTAATAAAAAGTGAGTAAGAATATCGTCCCACAAGGATTGAGGCCCAAATTTAATTTAATTATTCTTTTCTTATTGGATTAACAAAAAGAGGTTTTTGAAATAATTGTGTTGTGACAATTATGAACTATTCAATATTTCGTGAACAATTCAAAAAGAAGTTTGAAAACTTAAAGTAAAAGGTTGAGATTGAGAAAAATATATAAAATGATATTGCAGTAAAGGACTCCAACACCTTTCCGATCCCCACCTTGTAATATTGATTAATGTTTATATTTAATTACCCAATTGATCAAACAATTCACCATCTAATAATTAATTAGTTAAGCCCTAATCCCTTAGTGATCTTAACTTTATTAACCCTATTAGAATCCTAATCCCTTAGAAATCCTTTTTCAAGTTAATCCTTTAACCCAGTGAATTTTCCACGTTTGCAGTTCATGTAGCCTATCCCTAGTGCATACATGAACTGTTATTTTACCCTTTGTCAGGAACTAGAATCCCAATATTCCTATTGAAAACCCTAACCCTCGCAATCCTAATAAAGTGATCAATTCTAAAAGAATTAAAAGATGAAGAACAGGATAAAATAAATGAAATTTAAAATAATTAAATATAAATTTAACCAAACTACAAGGGGTTCACATCAAGGGTTGTGACCATTACCACAATATTAAAAACTAGCCAGACATATTCATGTATGACAATTCTAAGAATTGAAAAGAATTCATAAAATAAAATAATAAAACCAGAAAATTAGAGAAGAAGTTTTCTCTGCGTTCTGCCTCTGTCTTCCTCTTTGTGCAAAAGTTCTTTTTCTCTTGAGGTCTGAGTCTCTATTTATATAGTCTTTGACCTGGTGTAGAATCTTGATTGAATCCTTGTCGTAATCTCAGTGTGATCTGTCTCTGATTTAAAACAGATTTAATGCTGATTGACGCACCTCCCACGCCACTAGCGTGGTTCCCACGCTATGAGCGTGGGAGTTTTTTTTCAGAATCCCGGAGCTCCACGCAACTAGCGTGGTTTCCACGCTGCAAGCGTGGACTGATTGAGAGTCTGGCGCTACTAGCGTCAATGCCATGCTAGTAGCGTGGTAGCTTTTGCTTGTTTTTAATCTCTGGCGCTACTAGCGTTAATCCCACGCTAGTAGCGTGGATGCCTCTGGCTGAAAAGCTCCTTTCATGCTTTGAGCGTCATACCCACGCTGTGAGCGTGGGCCTGCAGTTTAGCTTTTTCCTTTTTAGCTCCAGTTTGTCTATTTTTTCTACGAAATCAACATAAAATCAGTATGCAATCTCTGATAAAGATTTTGACAGATCAACAGTGATTATTGCCCTTTTTGCTTAAGATTTAATCAACATTCTTTCTCTTTTTGGCTTATATTTCGTTATATGCTGAATGCATATCACTTGCCTGTGAGCATCAACCTGTCTGCTGACGTGGAGAGATAGAAAAAAGTAACTTTAATGTTATAACTATGTTCTCCCGGGAGAACATAGTTATAAATGAGTAGCTGTAGATAAGCTTATCTAAAGTGGCTGCAGAAATATTTTTTCCTATATATATATATATATATATATATATACACACACTCACACACACACAGAAAGCTAGCTTTCTTGTGGTTCTCTTCAACATTGTTCATCGACTGCACTCTGTTTCTCTTACATTTTTTCTAATTCTATTTGCAAATTTTCAAAGATTCGATGGCTCCCATTCCATCTTCAAGGAAAGAGTTCAAACCCACCAATGATAAACTCATCCAGTTGTTTCTTTACAATAAGGTCAATGGGAAACCATTGCCTAAAGATGTTACGATCCTTGAATATGACCTATATGGTGAAAAGAACCCTTGGGAGATTGGAGAAGCCTTTAGAGGTTCTAACTCTTATGGTGGAATTGACCTTTACTTCTTCACCACCTTAAAGTAAAAGTTCTCCACTGGCACACGCTCGTTCGCACCATTAGGTGTGGTTCTTGGGAAGTGGAAGACAAGGGAAAAAAGGTTATGGCCAATGGCACAATGCATTGTATTGGGATAAGGGGATGTTTACAATTTGAAAAGGGTGGCACCAACCATGATGGTGCTTGGATCTTGCATGAATATAGAATTGATTCTTCATTGTTAGACAATGCATTTGTAAGTACTATACTTTGTTATTTAATCTTTAGGGTTTAGGGTTTTCAAATTTTTCCTGTTCTCTTTTAAGAAATCTTGATCTTGTTCGGTTTTACAAACGTTAAATTGATTATCGTATCTATCTTGTATGTAGGCCGACAACTATGTTTTATGCTGATTTAAAATGAATTTAAGACATGATCTTCACAAAAAAATAGGGTGTGAAAAGAACTAGACAAGAAGACTTCACTGTGAAGCAACCAAGGAAGACCGTTGTTCTTGGACTTGAAGACATCACTAAGACCTAGCTGAGGAAAACCGTTGTTCTTGGACTTGAAGCTCCCACCACACATGTAAGTATTGTGCTATATTTGTTAAATATTTTAAATTTTAATAAAATTTAAAATATTTAGATGGAAAAAATATGAAAGTTTAAGGGGTATTATATAGTTAATTTAGAAAAAATTTAATAATATATATTAAAAAGAAAATTTTAGAATTATAAAGAAAGTTAAGAATGGTGTGTTATTCTTTCAACGTTTTGATTTTTTTACGTTTTAGTGATTCTGATCATAATTTATATACGTTGATCACACATCTTTTTAATATTGTTTTCTTGTATTCTTTGTTTTAGGTCGATAGGACGAAGGAGGTGGAGATTTCCAAGAGAACTACGTTCGTGTATAAGGAACAAGAAGATGATCTCGCCATGACTTGGCCAGAGTTATTTTCATCGCAAATGAGAGATGCTAATGGAGTCTTAATTAGTCCAAGAAGAAGATATTCAAATGCTTCCCAATACATTTTACAATGAATTGTTATTGGAGAAGTTTTCGCCATTCTACTTAGGATTTTCCATTGGTCTTGTTTAAGTTTTTTAGGGAAATACCAAACCAATATTTCTAGTAGAAAGAAGAATGAGAAACAAACTAAATTCTGTATATTTATTCTCTCTCTTGGTCTGTACAAAAGAATGGGAATATATTGAGCAAAAGATATTAGCAAAACAATTTTGTTATAACCACTCAGCTGATGTGGTCATTAAAAGAAAATATAATGAAAAAAAATAAAAAAAAAATGACTTATTGTAATACTCCCCCTCAAGATGGGGAGTAAATGTTAATGATTCCCATCTTGGATAAAAGAACAGAAAAAAGAGATGGAGGCAGAGCCTTTGTCATGTCTGCAAGTTGATGACAAGAGTTGATGTGAAAAGTCTTCAATGTGCCACGAGTAATGCAATCACAAACAAGATGACAATCTATTTCAATGTGCTTTGTGCACTCATGAAAGACCGGGTTAGCTGCTATGTGTAAGGCTGATTGATTATCACAAAATAGATGCGCTGTAGAAGGATGAGGAAAGCCAAGATCCTTGAGCAAATGAACTAACCAAATGACTTCACAGGTAGTATGAGCCATGGAACAGTACTCAGCCTCTGCTGAACTGCGAGAAACGGTATGTTGTTTCTTAGACTTTCAAGAAATCAGAGAATTTCCAAGGAAAATGCATAATCTAGAGATGAATCTCCTGCTGTCTGGACAAGAGGCCCAATCAAAATCACAAAATACCTGCAACTGAGAAGAAGAAGTGGAGGGAAAGAACAATCATTGACCAACAGTGGCCTTGACATAAGCAAGCACGCGATGAGCAGCTTGGAGATGAGGTATGTAAGAACTCGCACCGCTAAATTAGAAAATTAATGAGTTAAATATGATTTAAGAAATAATTCCATAGTTAACTTTGGATAAATATGGAAAGAACATGATAATTAATATTAAGCCACTTTTCAGAAGGAAAGTGCAAACACCGGGTATTTTACGGTATAAATGGATACCGGCGATGTTACTCGAAAAATGGAAATAAAAATATGAATATTCCTATAAAAATATCTAGGTTAAGAATATCAAGTTTGCAGTAAAAATAATAAGCAGTGATATCAGAACATATACTGGCTATTTCGCTGTATAAAACGTGTACTAGTGAAGTGTTTGAAAAATTAATGTAAAAATATGATAATTTCTAGAAAAATGTCTAGGTCAAGGATCTAAAATTTTAGAGTTAAACAAAGAGTATAACTAATTAAACTAATATTATTAGCTTAAGTGTGTGCACTTATAAATAGTTAATGGCACAAAACCCTAGAGTGATTCTAACACATGCTAGCTGCCTTCCTTTAGTGTGCATGGCTGATGAGTGACTCTTCTCTTCTTCTCCAAATAAGCTTGAGTTCCTCCATGGAAACCAAGCAAGATTTCACCTTTGTTCATCTCCTCTCATTTTGATCATCCCAAACACTTGGAAGCAAGCAACTTCTAGGATCCATTCTTGAAAGGTTCTAGCTACTGCCTTGTGAAGTTAGAGAACTATTCTTCTTTGTTGAGTGAGTTGGAGGCCTTTATACCACCATTGGAGCACGAAAGAGTCACCTTTGAGAAGAAAGAACCATCTTTTGACAAGCCCTTTTCGTGCACTTGTTTTGACAGCAGTGAAAAGTGGGTTGCAGACCATGAAGTCCCTTCCTTTTTCCGTTTTGAAGCTCATGGGTATATACCTCAACACTTCCCTTAGTGTTTTTATGAAAATAACATGATTTGAAGATGTAAAATTATGAGTTTTGATAACTTGAACGTTGGTTGATGAACTTAAGTGTTAAAATGCATGCTAAGTTGATGGAATATATGTATCTAGGTGAAAGATGGTATTTTAATGGATATTTTTGTACTGGGATGCTGTTTTTGGCCACTGCTGTAAAATATCCGGATATGTAGACAGCAACGGACCCCTCTTAGTAAAAAATTGATATCTGGAGCTACAGAGCTCCAAATCGAGTTCCATTTGGACCTATGTGAAGCTAAGGCATAGGGATACAACTCTGTAAAATTTCGTAGCTATTGGATAAGTGGTTTGATCCCAGTGTCAATTGAAGTTGCATCTTGGTTGAAGGAAATTCAGTTTACAGCAATCACTTTACGAAAAACATAACCAGAGTTATACAACTCCAAATGAGACATAAAATATGTCGTTGGAAAGCTTGAGATATCTAGTTTAACATATTAAAATCTTAAATTTTTTCCTAAAGAGATATAACTACAGTTTTAAAAATTGTAAAGACGATTTATGCTTGGGGGCTTTGGAAGAAGCCTGCAGTACGCTAAACGAAAAAAAAAACATGTTCCATTTGACATGAAATTGTAAGATATGATTATTGATGATGTAATTTCCATTAAACCATATTGTGACTCCCTGGATTGTTTGGTTGTTGGTCACCACGTTGATACTGAGTTGGTATTAGAGGACTTTACCGATACAGGTAAGCTTTTGGTCCTCGATTTTATCCGTTGCTTGTTTTGCCAAACCCCATGGGGGATTGGTTTATGTGCATGGTATGTTTTATGGAATAATATATGTTTATGTTATGAGTATTGGATAAGTTGTTGAGCTGGATTATGGAATTATATCTGTTTATGTTATGAGTATTAGATATGATGTTGAGCTGGATTATGATCTAGTGCATTTGCCATATGTATCTGTATGCGGGGTATTCCACGTGAGACGAAAATCCCTGAGCATGTCAGGCCACATGCAAGATGGTAACTCCGTGTGTGAGGTACATGATGGACTCCTTGTACTGTGGGTTGCAGACATACGTAATCCCTACATTATATTCTCTAGCCAGCAGGATGCATACACACATGACATGGACATATGCGGCATTGCACACTCATTTGATATATCATATGGCATGCTTATTTTATATACTGCATTGTTTACTGCTATAAATGGCCTGGTATCTTGTTATTAATCTGCTTCTTTATATACTGCCTGCACTTTTTTAGAACCTATATTATACTTGCAAGTGAGCTTGGGGTGGAGGATTCCTTGAGGACCCCTTGTTTTACTGAGATTTTTGTTAGAAATCTCACCCTTTTTTGGGGCACATTTTCAGGAGAAGACGTTCGTGAGACAGACACTAAAAGAGGCAAGAGGCCAGCATAGAGATTTTATTATTGTTATGAGTCATGCATATTACGATTATTCATTCTACCATGAGGAGACTTTATTATAACTAGACTTGATGGATTATTTATTGACTTGAGTATTTGTATTATAGCATCATGAGTTATGGATGCTTTTGAATTGTTATTTATGAGTACGAGGTAATTCAGGTTTTATTTTAGCATTGCAATTACATAAGAATTATTATTAGACGGAAAAGTTAATCCACCATATGAAGGGAAGAAGGAAGTGGAGTTATGTTTTCTCTCTCCTAGTGTCATTTCAGTGGAAAAAATAGAATATGTGTATTTTACCTACTTAATTTACACTACTTATAATTAATCTTACAAACTTAATATATATTACATTTTTTGTCCTAAAATAACATATTAGGCATAAATTGGATTTCTTTTTCTCATTTTTGAGTTCTATCGGTTGCTACACAGCAGTGCAGAATACCCGACAGAAGTCATTGTTCATGACCTAGTCATGAATAAAGTGAAAACACTCGAAATCATGTTCTGAATTTAATTACGACATTTAAATCCTTAAATTAAATCTCTACCTAAGATTTACTAGTTGGGGTCATTATAACCTGTGCCTATTTGATCAATTACGAGACTTGTACTACTGCTTAGTTTGGTTTGTTTGAACTTATATGTAAGGCAACTTCTAGATATCCATATTTTGGTTTATTTGAACTTATAAGCAAGGTGGTTAGCCATTGTAACACCCCGTGTATACCCGGTTTGTTAACATGACATCGTATTAAGCCACGCTTAATTAAAAATGCGGAATATCTTTTTCTGTTCAATTATGACGTCATCATCCTTACCAAGTTGAATTACTTAATTCATTTCAAAACATTGCCTATATGTAAATTACAAAGGACAGCTAACTGAAATACCTCAAAATATAATTAACTGTGAGTATCTAAAATCACGGAACTACAACACGTAGTCCGGACATAATCCTGATACATTAATACAACTTGAAGCTAAAGTAAGACATAGTCACTCAGTGTGGCATGGACAATCCTCATGCTCACCAAATAAGGTAACATAGTCAAACAAGGTCTCAACAACAACAACAACATAATCATAAAGCTAACAGCAAATAGCAATGGCATAATTCAGCATCCAACAATATCAGCATAACAACATATAAATCAGCTAAGCTCCGGCCTCCTGCCGTTGGAGGTCTCAACCCCCGCATTACCTGAACCTGAAATAAGCGCCCCAAACGTGGGGTGAGATCTCTAAACAGAAATCTCAGTAAGACAAGGGGTCCTCAAGGATCTTCCACCCCAAGCTCACTTACATGTGCAATATAAGTTCTAAAAGCAGTAATTCAATATTAGTTCCAAAACCAGTGCAATGCAGCAGATAATTATGTCATGTGTATTATAACTATTCTACTGATCAGAGAAGTGCAGGAATACGTCTATTACCCACACAGTACATGCCCATGTTGTACCCGTCCACCCCATGGCTTCTTGGCTAGGCGAAACATCACATTCATATCATAAAGCAATTGCACTTAACGACTCAATAGCATTTCAATAAAACAGTACATGAAAACACATCATGCATATAATCATCCCCCCATAGGACATGGTGGAACAAACAATGGCTAAACCGAGGACACGAAAGCTTACCTTGCAAGCTAACTATTCGAGCTAAGAGTCCATACAAGCTCAAAGTCCACACACAGCAGAATCACAATCTGTTTTAGACCAACAATCATATCAATATTCAAACATACAAGCATATGACATAAAGACAACACATTTCCTTTACGTTTCTTGTCTTTAGGCTTCTCACAAAGCCACAAGCCCTTAATTACTTTGATTCTGACTTAGATTAATTACAACAGGAGTCCACATAAGCCAATCATGGGTCCACTAACCCTAAACAACCTTTTGTATGAACAGTACCGCTACTGTTCTTGAAAACCCAAAATATCCGGATATTTATCGGGGACATATCCGGATATCGTATCCGGATATCCACATTCGGATATCACAAGAACCCATATCCGGATATTTCGCGACAGAATGCAGTTTCTGCATTTCGCGAGATATCACTCCAAAGTTTCGGTTTTTAACACTTCAATACGTTAAAGCATGCATCTTTAAGTCCATTTAGGTTCATAAACTGGTTGGTTACTTTAAACAACTCAATAAACATGCCAAGACTCCACTTTTAACCATTAAAACTCATGATCAAAGGTGGTGAAGCTTACCCAAGCTTAAAACAGAAATAGATGATGCTTTTGGAGCTCACATGAAGCTCCCAAAGTCAGGCTAAGCACAACCCACGAAAATGGTGATCAAGAGTAGTTCTTTCTCTTCAAAGGTCACACCTTGAAGCTCAAAATACCATGATAAAGGCCCTCAACAAGAAAACTCACAACTCAGCCCCACAAGAACCCTCAAACAGAACCTATACTCTGAAAACAAAAGCATTTCTCCCACCCAAGTCTCAATCACACATAACCATGGAGATATGATGAAGAAACAATGGAGAAAGGTGGTCACTTTGGCTCACCAAGTGGAGAAGAAGGGGTGACAAGGTCGCTGGTGGTGTTCTAGAGAAATGGAGGCACATAGCATGAGAGGAAATGACCTAGAAGTTTGTGCCTCTTAGTATTTATAAGTGGATTACGTTTAATCACACTGTATTAACAAAAATAGCTACGCTTAGCATTTTAATCTCAAACTTGGGATTCTGAACCTACTCATTTTTTTAAGATTTTCTATATTTTTATTTTATTTTTCGCAGCACCTTTTCGGTACGCGCTTTTACATAACCAGTATCAGTTCTGACACCAGTTCTCATTATTTTAACTTGGAACTTGGAATCACAGTCCTATATATTATTCTAGGAATATTCATGCACTTATTATAATTTTTCGAGATACTTCATCGGTACCCATTTATACTGAGTAGCAGAACCGGTATCTGCACTTTTCGTCAGAGAAGCGACTTTCAGCATTATGAATCACTTACCATAATTATTTAAGCCTTATCATAATTATTAGGGTCAATTATGGAATTATTTCCTAATTTCTCATAATTAATTAATTAACTTCCTTAATTAATGGTGCGGGTTCTTACAACCATCTTTCATTTTTTGGAACTTCCGTAGACATTGACCACCTTAGGGTGGGAATGGATCCTTTTATGCCCTTTCTTATTATGCTCGTGAAAAAAAAATTCATTCGACAAATCAATTGATAACAATTATTTTAATGATAAAGCTCGTAAATCACCAAAGATGGAATTGTCATTTTAATTGTTGTCTATTGACAATGAATGATTAAATTTTTATATTTTTCACATAAAATGATCTTATAAAATAGATACACGAGTCAATCCAGTGGATCCGTACTCCATAAATCTTTTGGGAAAAAAGGTAAATTTTGGTGCACAACATTCTTAATTTTGTTTCGAAATATAATTGGTCTCATGTTTGTTCTTTTAATCAAGTTCAAATTATATATCGTTCATGAAAGAGTTTAATTAGTAAAATCCATGAGATAATTTCCACTAAGAATTGTATTGTAACAATTTCATATTCAATGCCCAACAATTTATTTACGTAACAGAGGTATTGCTACTAAGGAGTATTATATAACTTTTATAATTGTAATTTTAATTATATTTTCAATTTTAATTTTATGCATTCGGTTGAAACAATAGTTAAGACAGTTTTTTTTAATCATGTTGATTCAATTTTTTATAAAAATAATATAGTAAAAATTTCTATAACTTCTTTAATTTTTTGACTAATAAATCTTGAATTAAATGTTACCCGAAACTTTTCAGATAAAAAATTTATATTAAAAATAAAGTTGAGTATGGAACCATTGTAAAATTATAGATTCGATTACGAAAACAGCGTCTTTGTTACAATGTAACTCTCATCTCTAGTCTATATATATATATATATATATATATATATATATATATATATATATATATATATATATATATATATATATATATATATATATAGGAGAGTTCAATGTTGCAAACGCTGATGTGTCACTCCCTGCTTAATTCTGAAAATTGTGTTCACACTACAGGGCATATAAAAACTTTCCTTCTTGTTATCAAAAAAAAAAAAAAAAAAACTTTCCTTCTTTGATAAATTAGAAAAAGAATTTCTTTTAAAAATTGATTTTTTTTTAAATCGAAAAATAAATGAGCATTTGTGGTGGCAGACAAGGCATTGAATGTCCCACTGCTGTTCACATTGGAATTGGTCAGCTGATTTAATTGCTTTTTACATTGGAATTATTACTCAGCTGATTTAAAATTCAAATTTTGAAATGATTTGAAATTTTGAATTAAAATTATGGATGGTGGGAAGAGATTTGGAAAGTTTTGGGTGGCAGACAACTCATTTAATTTCTGATTGCTTTTCTTTTGTTGCTTGCGTCGTCTATAAAAAGAAACGTTGTGCATTGTTATTTCGTTCTTTTGTCCTGTATACAATTTTTGCTAATTGTTTCCTTGAGAAAAATAGCTTCTTTCATTTCTTCTTTTCGTCTTCCAAAACAAGGAAGTTGAAGTTGTCTGAGAAGAAAAGGGGAGAGTTGTGTGAATTTCCCAAAGAGACGAACACTAACAGCAAATCAAGGAAAAACCGGCAACATCGTCAGAGGAAGATATGTTACCGGGTCTGAGATTGTTTCAGACTTGCAAGCAAGTGTTTGCCTCTGCTGGCCCTGAGATTATCACTTCCCTTCAACATATTGAAATGCTTTAGTCTGTTTTAGGTAAGTGGAGTGCTCCAAATACACACGTTAAATTTTTATTATTATTTTTCTCAGTTTATAATTTTATTTTACGGTGTTGTGTGGATTTTTGTGTTGGTATTATTTTTTGGTTCCTTTGGCTTACCTCCGATTCATTTACGTCATGGGAGAGTGCCTCCGATTCGTTTCTTCGTTTGTGTTTGTAGGTATTGTTGTTTATACTCTTTTGTTCGTTTTGTGTTTTTTATACTGATTCTCTTTTTTCGTTTTTCAGGGCGGAAGGTTTCTTGCTACAGTGAATAGTTTTTACCTGTGTTTTGTTTCTTCGTTCGTTTTTGTAGCTAATGTTGTATTTTTTTTGTTCCTTTATAAATAAATGATCTTAATTCGTTTTCATTTTTTGTATACTAATTCTCTTTTGTTCGTTTTGTATTCTGTATACTTATTCTCTCTCTTTTTTCCATTTTTTAGGGTGGAATGTTTCTTGCTACCGTGAATAGCTTTTGCCTGTATTCCACGTCTTCGATGCTGTGTAGTGCTTGCCTGTGTTTTTTGTCTTCAACGTCTTCGATGCCTGTGAATAGTTTTTTTGTCTTACTGCTGAAAATGAATTTGTAACCGATGGATAAATTTCTAATTGCATAACATATTAATTTCATATTTTTTTACAGAGTGTTTCTTCATTGTGTTGCGTTGGGGGTTCTTATTTTCTGTACCCAGAAAATAATTATTATTTCAACTTCCCATACTAATGCATTCAATCAAATACAAGTGAATGCATTAGTATCTATTATCAATGGAGTTATATAATTGTGACACTCGGTACAAAAATAATACAAAACGATAAGAAATTCCCATACAAGTATTTTTTTAAGAAAAATATTTAACGTAAACGTTTTAAATTTATATGTATAAACAATTCAAAAAAATATAAAAATTATAAATTAAACAATTTTTTTTTTAAAGAATATTTATAATTAAATCAAAAGATTTTAAATTTTAAATTTTAATAAAAATAAAAAATGACAACTATCATTTTGTAAAAAATAAATTATAAAAATTTAATCACTACAAAAATGTAATTTAATATATAAGAAATAAATTAAGCTTTTATTCTTTTGATGTAAGAGTGTAATTAACACAATTTTCTATGTCGTGAGTAGGGGTGTTAAAGGGCCGAGCCGATCTTTGGTCTTAAAAGGCTGAGCCTGTGTTTAAATGTGTCAGCCTTACGAAGCCTCTTACCTGTTATGAATATAATTATCGGCCTGTGACCTGCCTTATTTACAAAAAATAAAAGCCTGATTTAGCCGGTTAGCCTGTTAAAAAAAATATAAGCCAACAAAAATTTATCCAAACAGAATATACAGTCAATAACACTAGTAATTCCATAAATATTCATGAATCCAATGTATATTCAAACAGCAAAATATAGAATAAAATCATTCAAAAAGTATGTTTAACTAATAAAATAGGGATGAAATGGATTGAGAGGGGAGAGAGGGCTATTACAAATAGTATAAAAAATATAAATAAAAATAAAAATTAATATACTAGGCCAGCCTGAGAGGCTTCAAGGCCGAACTTTTGAATTGGAGCCTGAGGCCTTTTTACTAAACGAGCTTTTATAAAAGTCCAAGACTGGTTCCAACAACCAATATTAGGCATATAAGCTCAGGCCTTCACGAGCCGAGCCAAAGACCCCAGAAAGGCCCTTGGCTCGTTTATCACCCCTACTCGTGAGTGAATAACTAGAAATTATTACTTGGAGAATATGCACGGTTTTTTATACATGTTTTCCACTACTTTTTGTGAAGGAATTTAAGTTTATTAATAATATTTATTATTATGTCTATTAAGTGAGAAAATGTTTTAATATTTAAAATTCAAACATTTAAATTTAAATTTTGAATTTGATAGGTGAAAAAATAGTTCAGCATTTAATGTTTCTGCAGTGTAAAAAGAGATATATATAATAAAATTAAATTTAATATAAAATTATAGATTAAAAATAAAATATTTAAAATTATAAAAATACATTTATAGTCGATAAAAATTATTTAAAATTTCAAATTAAAAAAAATAAGAAATGGCATAATTTATACTTCACAAAAAATAAATTTAAATTTTAACATAAAAATTTTAAATATACATGTATAACCAATTAAAAAAATATATAAAAATCATAAATTAAAATAGAAAAAAAATATATAAAAAAATATGTATAATTAATATAAAAAGTTTTAAATTTTAAATTTAAATAAAAAATGACGTTTGTCATTCTGTAAATTTTATTTTTTAAAATTTAAGAACTATAAAAATGAAAATTTTTATTTAGTACATAAGAAAGAAATTAAACTTTCATTTTTTATTGCAAGAGTGTAATTAACACAAATACTTGCAAAAAAATAATTATCTATATAAAATTTTGACAGCTAGAGGTGGAAAACTAGGCTCGGCCCGGAGGGCCGGCCCGCAATATATTTTTATAATTCAATTGAAATTTTATCTTTCTTCTTTTATAATTAAATTACTAAATCTGATCTCAATTTTTATAAATACAAATTTGTGAAATTCCAAAGACTAACGACACTAATCCTTGCAAAAAAAATAATTATTTATTTTTATTTTATAAATCTGATTGTAGTAAATGAAAGTTCATTTCTGAGATAAAATATAAAAAGCTAGACGCAACTATAAAATTCTTATTTTGTGGATAAGTATAAAAACCTTTTACATGCTGATAGTTAGAGGTGGCAAACTGGACTCGGCCCGGAGGGCCGACCCACAAACACATGTTTATAATTAAATTAAAATTTCATCCTTCTTCTTTTATAATTGAATACCTAAATCTGATTTTAATTTTGGTAAATACAAATTTGTAAAATTTCAAATACTAACGACACAAATCCTTGCAAATAATAATTATAGTTTGCAATGATTTGTACGCATTTTTCTTTTTATATCCCTTTCTCATGTTAACATGGTGTATTATAACGTATTATGATATAGTTGTAAGCAAAATTAATTATCCATCTTTTTTTGGAAATATTCCATCGGTTCATCGCTTCGCGATTAGTCCGATTCGGGGCGGGTCTAGGATTAAGGCTTTAAACCCCTCCCAAAGGTGGTACTGGAGAGGTTCGAACACATGTTCTCACCCCCACCTGCTCAGCTCCCATGCGCCAACTGAGCTACCACCATTTGGTAATTAAGTATCCATCTAAATAGCAGATTTCTGTTTGTGGTTGATATTTGCAAAGTTTTGTGTAAATGCTGTAATTTTTTTCACCTGAAATATAGAACAAAATAACAACACAGTTTTTTGTAAGTATAAGGTTTGCAGTGCGATTAACCAATCACAGAGGACGACAAAAATTTTGAACTTTCTTTTCCTGTGCATCGCACGGGTAATATACTAGTTTTTTTGAAAGTAGGGAATTCAAATGCACATTAATTTTCCCGTTTTAGACTTATAAAAAAAATTAAAAGAAAGCAATATGTCACGGTTTGTTTTGGCGGTAGTTTAAATTCAAGCGGGTAATTGAGTCCAATTGTTTATTACAACGTTCAGAATTTCTATTACCGTATATACCAAAAAAAAAAAAAGAATATCTATTACCGCATAACTAAATCAAATGGTCAAAACCAATGTATATATATATATACAAAGCTAGCTGTCTTGTGGTTCTCTTCAACATTCTTCATCGACTGCACTGTGTTTTTTCTTACATTCTTTCAAATTCTATTTGCAAATTATCACAGATTTGATGGCTCTTATTTCTTGTTCAAGGAAAGAGTTCAAACCCACCGATGATGAACTCATCCAGTTGTTTCTTTACAACAAGGTCAATGGGAAACCATTGCCTAGAGATGTTACTATTCTTGAATATGATTTATATGGTGAAAAGAACCCTTGGGAGATTTGGGAAGCCTTTGGAGATTCTAACTCTTACGGTGGAACTGACATTTACTTCTTCACCACCTTAAAGAAAAAATTCTCCAGTGGCACACGCTCTGTTCGTACCATTGGGTGTGGTTCTTGGGAAGCTGAAGACAAGGGAAAAAAGGTTATGGCCAATGGCACAATGCAATGTATTGGGATAAGGAGACGTTTACGATTTGAGAAAAATGGCACCAACCATGATGGTGCTTGGATCTTGCATGAATACAGACTTGATTCTTCATTGTTACACAATGGATCTGTAAGAACTCTATTACTGTCATTTTTTTTTTGTATTCAAATTTGTTCCTGTTTTTTTTTTAAGAAATATTGTTCTTGTTCGGTTTGTTAAATTGATTATCATATCTATTTTGCATGTAGGCCGACAACTATGTTCTATGTAGATTCAGAAAGAATTTAAGACATGATCTTCACAAAAAGCAGGGAGTGAAAAGAATTAGACAAAAAGATTTCACTGTGAAGCAAACGAGAAAGACGGTTGTTCTTGAACTTGAAGCTCCTACCACACATGTAAGAATGGTGTGTTATTCTTTTCAGGGTTTTGATTTTTTTTACATTTTTATGATTCTGAACATAATTTATATACGTTGATCACACATCTCTTTAACAGTGTCTTCTTGCATTCTCTGTCTTATGTCTTAGGTCGACAGGACGAATGAGGTGGAGATTTCCAAGAGAACTGAGTTGGTATATAAGGAAAAAGAAGATGATGGTCTCACCATGACTTGGCCACATTTATTTTCGATGCAGATGAGAGAGGCTAATGGAGTCTTAGTCCAAGAAGAAGAGATCCAAATGCTTCCTAATACATTTTATAATGAATTTTTATTGGAGAGGTTATCGTTATCCTACTTATGATTTTCCATCGGTCTTTGTCCTTAAGTTTTTAACTGTCTTGTACTTTTTTGCTTTTTTCTTTTTACGGGGCTATGTTAAACCGATTACAATTGAGTGCAGCAAATTAGACTATGACTCAGAGCCAGAGCTTATCCTTGGAAACCAATGGAACCACCATCGGTAATGCCTCGCTCGCGAGATCCAACATTAAGGATAGCTTCCCTAACATGATTGATTATGGCTCATGAAGGATCACTAACATTTCTAAATTTCTCGTTGAATTTGATTGCCAAAATTCTTCAATAGTGTTTTCTGTTATTGTTGTTCAATTTCAATATTCCAAAATGTGTTCAATTTGATTTTCATTTTCCTTCTCCTCTGCACACGTTGCGTGAATTATGCTAGACTTCTTTCGCTCTCCCTCTTTATTTTTTTACGTGGTGGCTGATTTAGGGCTTCTATGATGTATTGCATATAGTAGCTATAAGGGAATCATTTTTGCATTCTACCTTCTCGATGAAATGCATATGTGATGAGGAACATGTTGAATGTAATATCTAAATGATTTCACTCTCTATTTGCCATTTTATTTTTCCTCTACTTCAATTGTTTTTCTATTTCTTGAATTACCCTATATATTTTCTTTCTTTCTTTCTAAAGTTACGAATGGTTACTAAATAGAGTACTTTTAGTTTAAGGGAGCGGATTAAGTGGTCATATTTTTATGACATGGTCCACTCTAAATTGTATGTAGTAATGTTATTTTCATCACTTTGACAAGAATAGAGTAATTTCACCTCTCTTTCTTTAAAAACTAACTCTGATTCTTTTAAAATTATTTTGCTCATTGCTTGTGGTTCAAATTATTTGAAAGGTACACCTATGTCTTGAAGAACATGCCTTTTCATAAACTAGAAGATCCAAGTATTAGAAGCTGTTGCATGATGTAAAATTCCCCTTTTGCATTTGACAGGATTATCATTTAAGGCCTCAAATGTCTCAGGTTGGAAAATTAATTCATTTGTATATAAATTGTATGTAGTACCTTTGTATGTCATTAAATAAGTAAATTGGGATATGGATGAACATTGATGTTTTGTCTTGTGGTTCATCCAACCCTCTTTTTTCTATATTTTCTCATACAGGTTACTTTTAAGGTCTTTTAAAGACTGACTTGTCTCATGGACTATATATCTGGGACAAGTTGGCATATGATCAAATATGTACTTTTTGTGTTATAAAGAACCATATTCTGCTTTGGAATAGAATAGATATCTCTTGAGTATCTGTGATGAGATCACGATCATGAGGATTCAAGGATACCGGATGTTTATTCCTAATTTTATGTTCCTAGTCTAGAGACACTGAGAATGGGGATCAATAATCTCGGGTAAGACTAGCACGACTTATCTACTTGTATTCGGATACAAGGTAAAGACCTCATGAGCTACAGATATGGAGATGTTTTAGCTAAAGTCATGGGTGGACCTATGAGGGTATAGCTCGCACTGAACAGACCCACAAAGAGACTCTATGAGAAAATCTCACAAATAGTATCATTAAAGCAGTCTCTTAATATTTGGGTATGTCTTTCCTTAGACCAGAAGTTTTCACCTAGACTGTGTTCTGGAAGGCATGTTTTAATTGTATACCTCGTCTGCCTGAAACATGGAGACTCATAGGTATACTTTTGGGCATGTCCTGAAAGAGCACAAGCCTAGGGTGATAATGTAAGAACCCACACCGTTAATTAAGGTATTTAATTAATTAATTATGTGAAAATAGGAAATGATTCCATAATTGACCCTAATAATTATTAAGAGGCTTTAATAATTATGGTAAGTGATTAAGAATGCTGAAAGTCGTTTTTCGGAAGAAAAGTACAGATACCGGTTCTGCTAGTCGGTATAAATGCGTACCAAAAAAGTATCACAGAAAATTAATATAAGTGCATGATAATTACTAGAATAATATATAGGACTTGTAAAACGAGTTTCAAGTCCAAATAATAAGAACTGATGTCAGAAACTGATACTGGCTGTGAAAAGCGCGTACCAGAAAGGTGCTCAGAAAAAATATAATAAAACTATGACAATTCTTGTAAAATTGAGTAGGTTAAGAATCCAAAGTTTGGGATCAAAATGCTAAGCGTAGCAATTAAAGCTAATACTGCGTGTTTAAGTGTGAGTTGGCTATTTATACACTTACTAAGGGCACACAACCCTAGATAACTACCCTTGTGCGTGGCTTGAGAAGGGGTGGCTGATCAGAATAGTGCCTCTTGGTTTCTTCTCCATTTTCTTTGCCAAGGTGCCACCTTTACTTGATTCCTTCCATCTTCAAGCTTGCAAACACTTGAGAGCATCATTGTTGAGTGAAAGGAGAGCCTTTTGGTGAGTGTCCAGCTGCTGTGAGAAGTGTGAGGGAGCTGTGTTTTCTGTTCTTGAGGGGTGTGACCTTTTGTTGGCATTTTGATGCTCCAAGGTGCCTTCTTGTTGAGTGAAAGACCTACCTTCATTTTCATTTTCGTGCACCTTGAGGGACAGTACCTTAGCATCTGATTTGTGAGCTTTAAGAGCCATTCTTGCTCTGTTTTAAGCTTTGGTAAGCCTTGTGACCTTTGAACTTGAGTTTTATGCTTAAAAATGGAAGCTTGATGCATGTTAAGGCTAAAAGATGATAACTTAACGTTGGGGATGGTCAAACACACCTAGAAATGCATGTTTAAGTGTCTCTAAACGATAAAAACCCAACCTTGGAAGGATATCTTCACGAAATGCAGAAACTGCATTCTGTCGTGAAATATCTAGATATCTGCCCGTGAAATATCCGGATATTGGATATCTGTATATGGGGTTTTGGATATCTGGATATTGGATATCCGGATATGGGAATCTGTATACCCGGATATTGCATATCCGGATATGGACAGTGAGATATCCGGATATTGCATATCCGGATATGTCCCCGTGGAATATCCGGATATTCTGGGATTTCGTAGAACAGTAGTTGTGTTGTGTGTACAGTAGGCTATTGGGGGTTTGTGGACCCTAGATTGATGAAGTTGAACTTCTGTAATTAATTAACTAAGTCAGAATCATGTGATTGAGGGCTTGTAGCTTTGTTGGAAGCCTTAAGACATAAATCGTTAAAGGAGAACATAGTCTTTTATGTTAATGCTTTTGAGTTATGTATGTTGATACACTTGCTGGTCCTAAATCAGATTTGTGATCTGCTGTGTGTTGGACTTGAGCTGTGAGGACTCTTGACATTGGATAGTGAGCTTGCAAGGTAAGCTTTCGTGTCCTCGGTTTAGCCATGTTGTGGTTCCACCATGTCCTATGGGGAGATGGTATATGCATGCTGTGTTACATGCTTTTGATGTTTTGGAAATGCTGTTGAGCTATTGTATGTTAGTGCCTTGTTGATATGCATGGAGGTGTTCCACCTATACGGTAAGCCTGAGTATGTAGAACATACAATAAGGTGAGGCTGTGGGTGAGGTGCAAGCGGTGTTCCTTGTACTACAAGTAGGAGATAGACGTATTCCTACATTTCTCTGGCCAGTAGATAGTGATAAACACACATGCCATAGATATCTGTTGCACTACATAGTTTTGGAACTGATAATGATATAAATGCTTTTAGAACTTATATTGCACATGTAAGTGAGCTTGGGGTGGAAGATCCTTAAGGACCCCTTGTCTTACTGGGATTTCTTGTTTAGAGATCTCACCCCACGTTTGGGGAATGCTTATTTCAGGTTCAGGTAATGTTGAGACCTCAGGCGGCAGGAGGCCGAAGCTGAGTTAGATTTGCTGTTATATTATGCTGACATGTTGGATGCTGGATATGCATGCTGCTTTATGTTTTTAGTTCGTGTTATGATTATGATTATCTTGTTGAGACGCTGTTGATTTGGTGAGCATGGGGATTGTCCATGACACATAGACTTGTTTATGTCGTGTTTTATTTGGAGTTGTAATAATGTATCACGATATGGTCCGGACTACGAGTTGTAGGTCCGTGATTTAGATACACACTTTATTTATATATAGAGGTATTTCAGTAGATGTCTTATTGCAATTTACATACAGGCGATATTTTATGAAATTGATTAAGTAATCAAGATGGTAATTGATAATGACGTCATAATTGAAAAGAAAAAGAATATTCCGGATTTTTAATTAAGCACCGCTTAATACGATGTAATGATAACACTACCGGATATATACGGGGTGTTACATTTTATGGTATCAGAGCAACGGTTCAAGGGAAAAGCCTGTATGTATTGCAATGATTAGGATGTTTGGTTGTGTCTGTTTTGTGTGTTTGCTCCATCGAGTGTTACTATGATAATGCATATGTGATCACATTGCGTGGGTCTGATCAACTCATAATTTGTGTAACTTGTGCAGAGTCATGGTAAGACCCGGGAGAAACCGCGAGACTTCGGAGGATCAGCCCGATCCTGTCCTGGCTGCATTGGCTGAGATGCAGGCGGCCCGACAAGCCGACCAGGAGGCCATGAGAATGGCAAACCAGGCCATGCTGGACGCCGTCAGAGAGGCGAACAGGAAGGCCACTGAGGACGTGTTGGAGGCCAACCGTCTGGCGAACATGACGATGTTTAGAGTCATGTTGGAGGAGATGAGGAATGGTCCTGCTGTTGGCCATGTTCCTCCGCCACCATCTCCACCGCTGCCACCACCACCGCCACCCAGTCTGCAGGATGACTCTCAGAGTCAGATGGGTGATGGCAGTCACCTTACGGGGGCCATGCAGACCGTCCTTGTTTTTGTTGAGGATCGAGATGAGATCGATCGCCGGCTGAATGCTTTCCGTAAGCATAAGCCACCTGCCTTTGATGGATCCTTTGATTCTGTTGCTGCGGCGCGTTGGCTACAGGCGTTGGACAAGATATTTTGGGTCATGCAGTGCACAGATCCGCAGAAGTTGGTGTTCGCTACTTACATGCTGGAGGGCGATGCCCATGAGTGGTGGACAAACCCTTCTCATGTCTACGAGATGCAGGGTCATGTGATGACGTGACCTTTGTTCGAGGATTTCTTCTTGGGTCAGTACTTTCCGTATGACGCTCAGGAGAGGCAGCAGGGAGAGTTTGACAGATTGGTTCAGGGCTCGTTGTCTGTGGACGAGTACCTGGCTAAGTTCAACCAGTTGGTGAAGTTTGCACACTTCAGGATGGCGAGGCCTACCCCTACATTTCTGGCTGCTAAGTTCCGCAGGGGACTTAGTGAGGATATTGCTGGTTACCTAGCTGGTTCTGCTTCTAGAGACTTTGGGACACTGGTTCAGCAGTGTCGTGATATTGAAGGTTGTAGCTGGTAGTTCCACTTCTTGGCGAGACAGGAAGTTTGGGAACAAGGGCAAGGGTAAACAGATGGCAGCTCGGCAGGCGCCGAGTCAGTTCAAGAGGACTTCTGCTCAGGGGAGTGCAGCGAGACCTCCTGCTCCCAAGTGTTCGGGATGCGGGAAGACTCATTTTGGGCCGTGCTCTACCGGCCAGTTGATTTGCTTTCAGTGTGGCAAGGAGGGCCACTTCTCCAGAGATTGTCCATCGGCGACGGCGAGGGCTACTGCAGTGCAGGCAGTGCCACTTCAGATGGTCCCCCTTCCACCTACTTCGGCACCGACAGTGCCACCATCTTCTGGGAGAGTTTATACTCTGGATCGTCAGTATAACAACCCTAAATATTGTATCATGATTAATGAAGAATTATGATAATTAATAAACAGGACATTTCAGATGAAATAGTTTATGATTAAGTAAATTAGAAGTATGGGTCCAATGGACCAAAGACATAAGCATTAGGGATCCAATGAATTCATGGATCAAAGTATAACCCAACAAAGGAAGTTTTAATTCCATTTAATGTGGACAAGTCCAAGTGATACAAAGAAAGCTCTATATGATAAAGTAAAGTCCAATAAGGTAAATGAAACCCAAATCAAGTTAAAGCCCAAAGTAAGGCCATGACATAATAAACCTAAAGAAGTACTATATGACTAGGAATTAAATTAGAATTCTTTCCCTACAAGCAAGAAGCCCACGGTTTTACTAGAGAAAACAAGCTCTAAGAAGTCAATTTAAAGTGTCATAAAATCATGGAAAAATAGGCACAAATTAGGTCAGGTTAATAGGTTAAAGGTCCATAATCTTAAGGAATAAATCATGGTCCAAAATTAAAGGAAATCTTTTCCTTCCAAGCATTTAAAATCCGCGGCCTAGGTGTAGGAAATGAATTTGATTTTATTTGATTTTCAAGCCATTAAATGCAAATCGAATTTCCTTAAGTCAAGCCAGTCAAATTCCTTTAAACAAGGAAGTTAGGATTATGATGATTAGTAGTCAATCACTTTCCCAAAATCAAGCAAATTGATGACAATATGTCAATCAATCAAATAATTCTGTTTCTTAAATCAAGGAAGCAACCTTTATGACGATTAGTCACACCTCATCAATCCCTTAAATCAAGGGAGCAACTTTTAATGACGATAAGTCACACATCATCAATTCCTTAAATCAAGCAATCACTAAATTTCCTTAATCAAGGAAATTGACATCATGTTCTTGTCCCTAAATTAAGCAATCTAACCTATGACAACAAATCACCACCTTACTCTCATTTAATGTGATCGAAACCTACCAGCAATCAAGTAATGGCAAGGCTTCTAGGTTGCCTATTTGAACAAGCTTTAGTCTCTCCTTTTTCCCTCTATAGCCGCGGCACTACCAAAGGAAAGAACAAAAAGTTTAGTTCATTTTGTGAAGTCCATGAATGCTTCGAAATGGTGAGTGTGTTAGTGAGAAATACCTAATTGTTCCAAGATCAAATACAAGCCTGGATCTTAGTCCTTCTTCCTAATAATTCCACCAAAGAACCCTTCATCTCTAAGCAAGAAAATCCCTCTTCTCCTCTCTTTAAGCTTGCGGCCTTGTATGTTCAAGGAGGAAGGAAGTTCATTCAAGAAGATTCAAAGTAGTCAAAGGTCAAGAAGTGTTTCCTTAAGTCGTTGATCATCATCAAAGGGAGTCAAGGGAGCAAACAGGCAAGTAAAGAGATCAAAAGTTGAAAGTATACAAGTAAAGAACGACAAGGACGGTAAGTGTTTACAGTTGTTGAAGTAATCTCTCTATGTATGCCACCATTATGAAACTATGATAAGTTATGGTCTGACTGCAATATGTTTATAGTGCTTTACATTATGTGATTATGATATTTTTGAAACTTAAAACCATGCTATTAAATGTTGGCCTGTGCACTGATACTCCAGTTGCAACCTGACGAGGACTCTGGGTATCTCCGTAAGTCCGTAAAAGCCGGTAGGAATATGATGATGATGATGATGGCATGATATTTTTATATGATGATGTTAAATGTTCCATTTTGTATTGTTATTATAAACTGTTGCATGAGTAAGCGTCATAGTTGGAGAATGCTCCAGCTGTGAACCTTACTGAGATTTTCCCCAAAATCTCACCCCCCTTGACCACCCATTTCAGGAAAAGATGAAAGAAAGTAATAAGAAAGTTATGTGGGAAAGAAAGGGTAAGAGACTGGTACGTAAAGAAGAAGAAACTCCACTTACCTGGGAAGAGAAACTAAAGGATCTAACAGATAGAGGCCTATGGACTGAGGCTATGAAATTATTAATAGAAGCTTTTCCACATTATGATTTCGATGAAGCACTAAGTACACAATGGCTAGAGGAACCACAACCACATTATGACTGGGCTTATGATGCGGCATAAATTATGTTTTTATTTATGATTAGTTAATCTTTTTGGGATTACATTAAATAATGTTTAGTGTTATTTATTTTGTATTGACGTTTTAACGCTTTTAATTTTATATGGAATAAGTATGGTTATGTGTTTCCATTCCGCACTCTGATATTTGCATTCGTAAAGTTTAAATTTAGACTTCTGCGCGTTGAATGCATGATGAAGGTGCACCCTATATGTATTTACATTTGGGGTGTTACAGTCAGCAGTCGGATCGAGCTCCGAACCTTGTCATAGGTACTGTTACGATTGGTACATCAGCTGTTGATGTTTTGTTTGACTCTGGGGCTACGCATTCTTTTGTTGCTACCCCGATTGCCGTGGGGCTTGAGTTGCCCATGTCTGTGCTTTCTCCACCGCTGCGGGTGACCACCGCCACCGGAGAAAGATGTGATGCTACCACTGTTCATCGTGATGTAGCGTTTCAGAGGGATGGACGTGAGTTCTCGGTAGATCTGATAGGATTGCCGATGGCCAACTTGGAGGTTATTCTGGGCATGGATTGGCTGTCCAGAAATTGTGTGATGATTGACTGTTGTGCCAAGCGTGTAGGGTTGTCTCTGTGTGATTCCACAGCCAGTTCCTCGCCGTACATTTCGTTGCTGCAGGCTAGGAGAGCCTTGAGAGCAGGGGCATTTGGTTATGTCATGTTGGGAGGTTTGGTGAGTGGTACACAGGAGGATATCACTGGCATTCATGTGGTGAGGGAATTCCTCGAGGTGTTTCCTGAGGAGATTCCTGAGTTTCCGCCACAGAGGGAGATAGAGTTCTCCATTGATCTGTTGCCTGGTGTGGGGCCGATTTCTTTAGCTCCATACCGGATGTCACCACCGGAGTTAGCAGAGCTGAAGAAGCATATTGAGGATCTTTCAGCGAAAGATTTCATTAGACCGAGTGTGTCTCCTTGGGGAGCACCGGTTATCTTTGTGAAGAAGAAGGACGGGACAATGCGATTGTGCACCGACTACAGACAGCTGAACAAGGTGACAATCAAGAACAAGTATCCCCTCCCTCGAATTGATGATCTGTTGGATCAGCTCAGGGGTGTTTGTGTGTATTCCAAGATTGATCTTCGGTCCGGTTACCATCAGATTCGGGGGAAGCCGGAGGATGTCCCAAAGACCGCATTTCGCTCGAGATACGGTCATTTTGAGTACGTAGAGATTCCGTTCGGTCTCACCAATGCACCTGCTGTGTTCATGAATTACATGAATCGGATTTTCCAGCCGTACCTGGATCAGTTTGTGATCGTCTTCATTGACGACATTTTGATTTACTCCAAGACGGAGGAGGAGCATGTGGAGCATTTGAGAACTGTTTTGCAAGTGCTAAAGGAGAAGAAACTGTATGCGAAGCCTTCCAAATGTGAGTTTTGGCTCAAGTCTGTGAAGTTCCTTGGGCATGTTATTTCTGCTGAAGGAGTTGCAGTGGATCCGAACAAGATCGAGGCCGTACTGGATTGGGAGAGACCCAAGACAGTTACGGAAGTGAGGAGCTTTCTGGGTTTGGCAGGTTACTATCGGAAGTTGATCAAGGGATTCTCCACCATGGTTTTGCCATTGACTCGCCTTACTCGGAAGGAGACTCCATTTGTGTGGACTCACGAGTGTGAGGTCTGTTTTCAGGAGTTGAAGGAGAGACTGACTACTGCACCTGTGTTGGTCCTTCCTGATCATGCGCTTGAGATTGAGCTTTACACCGACGCTTTCGGGAAGTGGCTAGGTTGTGTGTTGATGCAGTTGGGCAAAGTGATTGCCTATGCTTCGAAGCAGTTGAAACCTCATGAGGAGAACTACCCTACTCATGACTTGGAGTTGGCTGCTATTGTGTTTGCTTTCAAGATTTGGAGGCATTATCTTTTTGGTTTGAGGTTTGTGGTGTTCAGTGACCACAAGAGTTTGAAGTACTTGTTCGACCAGAAGGAGTTGAACATGAGGCAGAGGAGATGGATGGAGTTCATAAAGGACTACGACTTCGAGCTAAGGTATCATCCTGGCAAGGCCAATGTGGTAGCTGATGCTTTGAGTCAGAAATCCAGTAGCTCATCCAGTTTGTTACTTGGTAACTTTGATGTGGTTGAGAAGTTCCGGAACCTGGCAGTGACCGCTCCGTGTGGGAGTGCGCTTCTCGAGATGGAAGCAGCAGACGTTGTGAACAAGCTGCTAGAAAGGATCAAAGAGGCACAATTTCAGAGAGAGTGTCTGGATTATGTGAAGAACCAAGACGGTGTGTCTTGGAATGATGATGGATTGCTTTTGTTTCAGCAGAGGATTGTGGTTCCTCGAGGTCCGTTGACCGAAGAGGTTATGGCAGAGGGCCATAAGGGCCAATTTTCTATCCACCCGGGTGCTACTAAGATGTATCAAGACCTGAAGAAGAACTTCTGGTGGCCGGGCATGAAGAAAGATGTTGCTATCTTTGTGTCCAAGTGTTTGGTCTGCCAGAAGGTGAAGATTCAACATCAGAGACTGTCTGGTGAACTTCAACCTCTTGAAGTACCACAGTGGAAGTGGGAAGGTATTTCCATGGACTTCGTGGTGGGATTGCCGAGGACTCAGGCGTGTTGTGACTCTATTTGGGTCATTGTGGACAGACTGACGAAGTCTGCCCATTTTCTTCCAGTGAAAGTGAGCTTCACTACAAAGCAGTTGGCTAAGCTTTATGTTCGCGAGATTGTGAGGCTTCACGGGGTGCCCGAGAGTATCATTAGTGATAGGGACCCGAAGTTCACATCTCGGTTCTGGGAGGCGCTGCAGGAGGCTTTTGATACGCAGTTGAGATTGAGTACCGCCTATCACCCTCAGACTGATGGACAGACTGAGAGGACCATCCAGACCTTGGAGGACATGTTGCGAGCGTGCACTTTGGAGCAGGGCTCGGCATGGGATAGGTACCTTCTGTTGGTTGAGTTTTCTTACAACAACAGTTTTCATGCTAGCCTGGGCATGGCGCTCTACGAAGCACTGTATGGTAGGAGGTGTCGGACTCCTACTTGTTGGTCTGAGGTTGGAGACAAAGAGCTTTTTGGCTTGGACTTTGTCCAAGATACCACCTTGCAGATCCAGATGATCCGTGAAAAGTTGAAGCAGGCGCAGAATCGCCAGAAGAGCTACTATGATGTCAAGCATCGTCCGCTGGAGTTCAGTGAGGGTGAGCACGTGTTTGTGAGACTTTCACTTGTCACCGGTGTTGGTCGGGCACTCGGAGTGAGGAAGCTGAGCCCGCGATATATTGGGTCATACCAGATCCTTGGTAGAGTAGGACCTGATGCCTACCGGCTTGCCTTGCCTCCGAACCTGGCTAACATCCACGACGTGTTCCACGTGTCTCAGCTTCGGAAGTACATAGCAGATCCTTCGCACGTGGTGCAACCGGATGATGTGGAGGTTCGGGAGAACCTGAAAACTCCCATCGGACCACTCAGAATTCTCGATCGTGGCGAGAAGCAGCTGAGGAGCAAGATCATTCCAATGGTCAAGGTGCAATGGACCAGAAGAACTCCTGAGGAGTGTACTTGGGAGCGTGAGGACGAGTTTCTCCGGCAGTACCCCGAGTTTCAACCAGGTATGTTTCTGATTTTAAGGTCAAAATCCTAAAAAGGTGGGATGAATGTAAGAACCCACACCGTTAATTAAGGTATTTAATTAATTAATTATGTGAAAATAGGAAATGATTCCATAATTGACCCTAATAATTATTAAGAGGCTTTAATAATTATGGTAAGTGATTAAGAATGCTGAAAGTCGTTTTTCGGAAGAAAAGTGCAGATACCGGTTCTGCTAGTCGGTATAAATGCGTACCGAAAAAGTATCCCGGAAAATTAATGTAAGTGCATGATAATTACTAGAATAATATATAGGACTTGTAAAACGAGTTTCAAGTTCAAATAATGAGAACTGATGCCAGAAACTGATACTGGCTGTGAAAAGCGCGTACCAGAAAGGTGCTCAGAAAAATATAATAAAAATATGACAATTCTTGTAAAATTGAGTAGGTTAAGAATCCAAAGTTTGGGATCAAAATGCTAAGCGTAGCAATTAAAGCTAATATTGCGTGTTTAAGTGTGAGTTGGTTATTTATACACTTACTAAGGGCACACAACCCTAGATAATTACCCTTGTGCGTGGCTTGAGAAGGGGTGGCTGATCAAAATAGTGCCTCTTGGTTTCTTCTCCATTTTCTTTACCAAGGTGCCACCTTTACTTGATTCCTTCAATCTTCAAGCTTGCAAACACTTGAGAGCATCATTGTTGAGTGAAATGAGAGCCTTTTGGTGAGTGTCCAGCTGCTGTGAGAGGTGTGAGGGAGCTGTGTTTTCTGTTCTTGAGGGGTATCACCTTTTGTTGGCATTTTGATGCTCCAAGGTGCCTTCTTGTTGAGTGAAAGACCTACCTTCATGTTCATTTTCGTGCACCTTGAGGGACAGTACCTTAGCATCTGATTTGTGAGCTTCAAGAGCCATTCTTCCTCTGTTTTAAGCTTTGGTAAGCCTTGTGACCTTTGAACTTGAGTTTTATGCTTAAAAGTGGAAGCTTGATGCATGTTAAGGCTAAAAGATGATAACTTAACGTTGGGGTTGGTCAAACACACCTAGAAATGCATGTTTAAGTGTCTCTAAACGATAAAAACCCAACCTTGGAAGGATATCTTCACGAAATGCAGAAACTGCATTTGCCGTGAAATATCTGAATATCTGCCCGTGAAATATCCGGATATTGGATATCCGGATATGGGGTTTTGGATATCTGGATATTGGATATTCGGATATGGGAATCTGTATACCCGGATATTGCATATCCGGATATGTCCCCGTGGAATATCCGGATATTCTGGGATTTTGTAGAACAGTAGCTGTGCTGTGTGTACAGTAGGCTATTGGGGGTTTGTGGACCCTAGATTGATGAAGTTGAACTTCTGTAATTAATTAACTAAGTCAGAATCATGTGGTTGAGGGCTTGTGGCTTTGTTGGAAGCCTTAAGACATAAATCGTTAAAGGAGAACGTAGTCTTTATGTTAATGCTTTTGAGTTATGTATGTTGATACACTTGCTGGTCCTAAATCAGATTTGTGATCTGCTGTGTGTTGGACTTGAGCTGTGAGGACTCTTGGCATTGGATAGTGAGCTTGCAAGGTAAGCTTTCGTGTCCTCGGTTTAGCCATGTTGTGGTTCCACCATGTCCCATGGGGATATGGTATATGCATGCTGTGTTACATGCTTCTGATGTTTTGGAAATGCTGTTGAGCTATTGTATGTTAGTGCCTTGTTGATATGCATGGAGGTGTTCCACCTATACGGTAAGCCTGAGTATGTAGAACATACAATAGGGTGAGGTTGTGGGTGAGGTGCAAGCGGTGTTCCTTGTACTACATGTAGGAGATAGACGTATTCCTACATTTCTCTGGCCAGTAGATAGTGATAAACACACATGTCATAGATATATGTTGCACTACATAGTTTTGGAACTGATAATGATATAAATGCTTTTAGAACTTATATTGCACATGTAAGTGAGCTTGGGGTGGAAGATCCTTGAGGACCCCTTGTCTTACTGAGATTTCTTGTTTAGAGATCTCACCCCACGTTTGGGGAATGCTTATTTCAGGTTCAGGTAATGTTGAGACCTCAGGCGGCAGGAGGCCGAAGCTGAGTTAGATTTGATGTTATATTATGCTGACATGTTGGATGCTGGATATGCATGCTGCTTTATGTTTTTAGTTCGTGTTATGATTATGATTATCTTGTTGAGACGCTGTTGATTTGGTGAGCATGGGGATTGTCCATGACACATAGACTTGTTTATGTCGTGTTTTATTTGGAGTTGTAATAATGTATCACGATATGGTCCGAACTACGAGTTGTAGGTCCGTGATTTAGATACACACTTTATTTATATATAGAGGTATTTCAGTAGATGTCTTATTGCAATTTACATCAAGGCGATATTTTATGAAATTGATTAAGTAATCAAGATGGTAATTGATAATGACGTCATAATTGAAAAGAAAAAGAATATTCCGCATTTTTAATTAAGCACCGCTTAATACGATGTAATGATAACACTACCGGATATATACGGGGTGTTACAGATAAGCTGAAGGAATTCGTCAAATCTCTGTGAGGGATTAGGTTATCTGTAAACCGGAGAAATCAGGATGACATTTACAGGACTCGGGAATCTATGCATAGTAAAAGAGATCATAAGATGTTCTGCCTTTAGAGTCAGTAAATTGAAGATTCCCTATTTCGAATTAAACCTTACCCTAAACCACAAGGGTTGATACGTATCCTTACCCTAGGTTTAAAGGGAAGATAACTGAGACGAAAGGAAATACATACGGTAACCAAATATATGTAATAGGTGTTGGACAAGTGGCTTTAATACTCAAGAGGGGGGTGAATTGAGTTTTACAAAATCTTTTCGCAAAGTACCTCCTTTGATGTTTTAAAGACTATTTCTTCAATAAAGTGATTTAATAAGGAAATGTCTAATTGTAAAAGCAAGTGTAATGATCAACAAAGTAAGCAAGCGAATGTATAAAGACAATCTAAGATGCAATTTTAATACTTAAATAAAGAGATTAAGGTTAGAGAAATTGCAAACTAGATGTATCCTGGTTCGGTCACTACCACCGTGACCTACGTCCAGACTGAAGCCGCTCGATCAATTCTTTTCACTAACTATCAAGCTTGAGGGTGCTTGACAAACCACTACAACTTTTCAAGACTTCGGGCTCTTGATGCCTTACACTTTTTCACTCCAAATTTTCTTAGGAATTTGGTAACCTCTCAAATATAGGGTTCACTCCCCTCTCAAATCAAGAAGTAGGATTGAGGTGATTAGAAGTGGCTAAGTACTCTCAAAGTACAGATTGAACAAATTGAAGAACTAAGAGATGTATAACTTCAAAGGAAAGATGAGCTCAAGTGTATGCAATGATCAAAATGAGTAATTAATGAGTAATAAAAGGCTAGCAAGAGTAATAAAGCTTCAATAAATGCTATAGGGTCGTGTACTGTTCATCCCAACTGATGTGGGTATTTATAATGACACCTCCTATGAAAACTAGCCGTTTCTAGTCGTTTATAGCCGTTGTAATCCGTACATATCCGGATATTCTTTGTTACATATCCGGATATCTGATATCCGGATATTTCATAGCAGCAGCCTTTTTGTACGAGTTCTGAGTTTCTACTCTTTCCAAATGGTTTTTATGACGTGTAATGCATGTTATTGGTTATGGAAATTATCTAGAAAAGTTTGTATCACATAGGTACTTCTTCCAAACCAAAATTGTACATATGAAACCATTTGTCTTGACTTTTCTTTTTAAGGATGCATGCTTTTGAAATATATGATTGATGAATGACCTTGAGCTCATGCAATGCTTTGTTTCTATACATCTTTACATATTTATCCTAAGTCCTAAATGAATATACCATTTGAGATTCTGGACTTGGATTGATGCTTGAGACTTGGTGCATACTTTCACATTTGCTTTTTGGATATTGCTTCGTCTTTGAATCATTCCTCTTTGTTATCATCAAAACCATGTTGTCGTGGAATCATCAAGTATATGTTGTATCCACATCATCACTTTGATTCATCAATAGGATGATCATGTCATTAACCTAACTAGCTCTGGGGCAACAAAGCATTGCTAGTGTTGTGTGTTGTCATTAAATGGGTTGTGGGCTTGTTGGGCCCAAGCCCATTTATGTCAGTGGCTATGTTGGGCCTAATGGGTCACACACTAACACCTTATTGTCTTGATGATATATCATTAAAGGTATTGGGCCTAATAATGGTTGTTAGCCCAAGAAGAAGTTTGGAAGCCCACCTAAGAGGGAAAGGGCGCATGGTAGTAGTAATGGGCTTGGATGGTCCAAGACATTATTAATTAATTTAACTAGTTAAATTAATTATCAAATATTTAAATTTTGAATTTAAATTTTGAATTTGAATTTTGAATTTAAATGTTTGAACGTTTGAATTTAAATGTTTGAATTTGAATTTGAATTGGCTGTGAAAGGTTGTTTCATAACAAAAGGATAAGATGAGATCTTGATGGATCAAATCCAGTATCAAGAGAAGATCTTTGGACATCTTCTAGCAAGATTGGGGCACTGATTTGGTGATCCTTTGATGGTCATATGGTCAACCAAATAAGCTCCAATCAGATTTGGTTTGTTGAGAGAATAAGTTAGTGAGTTGGTTCAATTTGAATTGCAACTACTCAATGTATTTGGACTGTTTTTGGGCTGAATAAGGGCTCACCAAATGGCTGGCCATATGATGGTTATTAAGTCAGATTTTTGACTAGGTATCGTATAGACTTAGTCTCATGAGGATATGATAGGAGGTTGTTGGCTAGATTTGAATTGCAACAACTCCACGTATTCCTCCACCATTGGGTGCTACATAGGTCATATTTTTGGGAGAAAAATCTGATTCAAATCAATTTGATCTCTCATCTCCAAAAGTGCATCCTTTTGTTAGGTTCTCTTAAGGGTTTTTCGAAAATTACCTAGCCTCTTCTCATAGAACTTCATGCGCCACTTTGTGAGTCTTCATGCTGAAAATTCACTCAACTAAACACCTTGAAACCTAAGCCTCTTTCTCTCCTATTGGACGCCTAGCTAGCCTTCCTTGTGGTGTTCGATTGGTGGCTTTTAAGAAGTGTTCTTGCATCTTGACGTAGGATGGTGTGGATCAACATTAGAGGGTTTGAACCTTCAAACCTTACATTGATCACTTTGGAGTTTTGAATCACGAACAAAGGTATCATTACGTCCTAAAGTACGTATCTTAATTTGCATGTGTTTTCGCTCTTGAAAAATTTTGTTTTCATCCTCGCATGTCTACGGCCTTCAAGGCCATTTTCTTTCAATATAAACATCCATGTATGTTAGCACATAGGAGAAGAAGTGACAGCTTCACACTCAGCCATGTAGAAGCATCAGGTTCATGCTTCTTGTCCCTACACCATAAATTCCCCAACAACCTCTTAAGCCACATTGGTTTTGTCTCATATTTCGACCAAATTTATTCTTACCCTTTGATGGAGGAGGACCAGAAAATGTTTGGCCTTGTCTCAGAACCAGAGGAATATTCCAAAGAGTTGGATGTTGCTGTCAGAGCAGTGCAGATGGCATGCTCCCTCTCTGTCAGAAAGTGCAAGACACTTTGATTTCCATGCCTATGAGCAACGATCATGTCCAATCCAAGGGTGACATTTCTCCAGTCACAGTTGCAGGTGAATGTTCCTAATTAAACTCTGTAATATGTTGAACATTTTAACTAGCAAATGGGTGAGTTTTCTTGATTACAGAAGATTAATTTTCTTTTAACTAGCAAATGGGTTGAGTTTTAACTTTCATGTATAGGTGTCTTTTGGACTTTGGCAGCAGCCTTTCAGCTGTAGCAAGGAGAACAATTGACCAAAAGAGTTGCTATCATCGTTCTCTATTGAAACAGTTGAAGTAATTTTTCAATTTATTTGGTTAGACCTTTCCCGGTGTTTATTTTACATCATATTAGGGATCCTTGTTCTCTTTTCTATTTGTCTGACTAGATGTCTCTATCAGTCTATATGTTTATGTCCATTACATTTTCATTCTATTTGTTTTTCTCATACTGCTTGGAAGTGAGTACAGATGCACGGTTGCCTTGTGTCATTCTGAAAAAAAATTCCCCAGATTTTTACAGATGCCTGACCTTTACAAGTCACTTGCTGCCAAACTCATTGCTAGCATCAATTGTTGAGAAATCTATGAAAAGAGGAGGAGTACTGGGAGCAAGTTCTGTAATAAACACCGGCTTGAGCAAGCTTGTTTTTGGTCCATGCGTCAAGCCGAAGGGACTTTCAGGTGAGGAGATGTATTCTAGATATGGAATCATTCATGTGCTCTGCCTAGAGATTTGATTCTTGACAAGAACAAACAATGGCTTTGCTTTTAATAAATGAAGGAGATGTGTTTGTCTTTATACCAGCTATTTGGCATTTGATATTGTTACGTGTTGAATAGAAGGATATCTGATTTCATAACTCTTCGCTCATTTGCTAAACTTTTTTGGATTTATTACAAAAAAAAAAAAAAAAAAATGGATTTTACATCTTTAGAAAGCACTAAACCTCAAGTTCTTATGTATGAATCTTAAGACTTTTCATGGTCTAGGTTGTTCCCAGTCTTGATTTAAGTTAGTACTATCAGATTGTAAATGTTGTTTCCCTGAAACTTTGATGTCTTCTGTTCCGTTTCATTATCTAATGTAATTGTAAAATTATGTATGCTCTTCAAATTATTTTCTTGATCCTTATGTAGCAAAAGCAATGATGAATGCTATAAGTTTCCTTTAGATAATTAGTTTCGTGTTAAATTATCGAATGCTCATATTCCATAACGCGTAACAAGTCAGGTCAACACGAGGCATTACAGAAAAAGGCCCATGAATATAATTTACCTCCATTTTATATCAATGCGGTAAAAAGCCATGGATTCTACAAAAATTTGGAGCAATCCGTTTGTGAAGTTGAGATAAGAATGGAAGGCGATATAAGCTTTATAAATGTTCACAATCTAAAATTCAGAAAATGAAGAGTAGAGCACTTTGTCAAGTTGAATTGTAATGAGAGTTCACTCCAGACAATTCTAGTTGGCACAAGAAGCGCCATAAGGACCCATTGTGGTGCAAAAGTGAGATTGACTTAAGGCTCAATCATTCACCTGATTTGATCTCATCCATCTCCATTTGAATATGCATTTACAGCTAACAACACTTGCTTCAGAATGAGAACAAATCTGAAAGTTCACTCTCCATATCAGAAACCTTCTATTTAGTGGTCATCTTCATTGGTTCCAGGGCAGTTGGCCAAAAGAGCATCCTTTGATTCGTACTGAAGGATGAAAAGACAAAATACAAAAATCAAAGTTAGAGGCTTCTTAATTGTATTGAATTTGTTGTTTCATCCTTTAAAAATATCCGAAAATATTTGAGTTTTTATTAAATATATAAAAAACAAATATTGTGTTTACTTACTCTGCATCCACAAAAGAGGCAATAATTAAACTCATCCCTCAGTTTCATCAAAAGTTCGTGCAAGTCCTGCATCCATTAAATTGTTGTCATCCTCACCATCAAAGTTGCAACCAACGCAAATATAGAGTAACTAAGTTAAAAAATAATGAGCTTAAAATAACCAAAAAAAAGAAGAGAATTGCAATAATTTCTGATAGCAAAAACACTAGCAATAATGATGAAGAGAAGAGAAAACAAGTACGCAGTTTCCAGACAATAATTGGGCGTGCATCTTAAATAAATACCAAAAACAAGGTTAAAAGAAAATTAAGTGAACAATATATGGTTATGTTACACACCTCTTCCGTTATTTCTTCCTCTTCTTCATCTTCACCCTCTGCATCATCCTCATTCTTTTGTGGCTCCACAATTTCCCTATTCTCCAATTGGTCAAGGGCAGCCTTTGCCTTATTGAAATTAATTACAACTCTCCTACTCTGCCACCTTGACTTCTGCATAGACCCAAATTCTTCCATTAGGGCCTCCTCTTTCCTCCGTTTCCTGTTGATCATGATTTCTTCCTTTTTTCTCTTCTCCTTGTGGGGATCATCTAAGCCTATACCAGCTCGTGACCGTCGAATTTCAATCCCCACTGGTTCAGCCCTGCCTGAGCTCTGCTTGCCAAGGGCAGAACCAGGAGTATAACCCATCTGTTTGAGCATCTTAAACCCAATGTTGGATTGCGGTATTGGTGCTTCCACTTTTGCTAATGTTTGCTCATCCTCCTCTTGTTGTTTTCTTTCTCTTTCAAGTTTTCGCCGTTCTTGCCAGTTAAGAGTTTTCAACTGATTCTTGGAAGAGTTGACTAAAGGATCTTTCTTGTTAGAGATCTGCATGGCATAAAGGGAGTTATCACTTTGTATAATAACAGTAAATTGTAAAGTGAAAGGTTAGGGCAATTTAAGCAACTTATAATGTTCCCTTTCATTTATTCAATTATGTATAAAAAAGAAATCAGGTTACATCTTTGTACAGGTAAAAAAAATAACTCCCATTTGAAAGCTATTTGCAACCTGAAACTTAAAGGTTTTTCAGGGTTCAAGTATCCAGGAACCATGTTTTATTGTTTGACTAAATACTCAAATTTGGTCTTCCAAACATAAATGGGACAACAGCTTGGCCCTTAAAGATTTTGACATCAACTTGATCCCACAATGTTTAAAATGGACTTCAATTTGATCACAAAATTGATGCTTATTTAGATCAAATTTATATCCAAAATCTTCGAAGGACTAACTTGCTGTCCCGGTGTCCCCCGTTTCTATGGAGGACTAATTTTGAGTTATTCTTATTTTTTAGAAAAAATAACTGCTACCCATGGTCTATGCAGGATTATATATCATTGGGGGAAGGGGGAAACTAAAAGGGTATGGTAAGTAAAACGGACTAATAATACATGCATCAAAGAATTTAAGCATCATATAATGTTCCCATTCATTTTTTTAATAGAAGTATAAAAACAAAATCAGGTTACATCTTTTGAACAGGTAAACAAAATAACTCCCATTTGAAAGCTATTTTCAACCTGAAACTTTAGGTTTTTCAGGGTTCAAGTATCCAGCAACCATGCTATATACTAATTTGGTCTTCCAAAGATAAACAGGACATCAAGTTGTCCCTCAAAGATTATTTACATCAATTTGATCACAATGTTTAAAATGGACTTCAGATTTTTATCTCTAAATTCATGCTCACTTAGATCACATCAATGTCCAAAATCTTTTAAGGACTAACTTGATGTCCCCAGTATCTTTGGAGGACTAATTTTGAGTATTTAATCTTAATTTTTAGAAAACAGAACTGCTATCAAAGATTTTTACAAATTTAATCTTTTTTGAGTAATCTAGATCCTCTCATATTTCATTTAACATGACACACGATCGTGTGGAGGAATCATAATCATACTGATAAAAATCTTCAACTCAGAAACAGAAAAATAAAATGGATACGGAGTAATTTTCTGGATAAACCAGATTTTGTATATTGAAAGTATAAAAGAGAATTACAAACAGTCATGGCAGCTAAAATAAGAAGATTAAAAGTGAAGAAATGAGGCGAAATCAAGAAGGTAAATGTTAAAAAGAAATTACAGATAAGGATGCAATTCGAGAGGCACCCTTCCTCTCCCAATTTCCAAGCCCAATCCCAAGTAATTGCCTGCCTTCTCCATTTCTTTCCTCTCTATTTATTATCCATACCCACTTCTAAAATATTCTCTACTAACTAACTATTTTGCTGAGTCAGCATTCAGAGGTGGTAATCTCCTATAATGCTTCCTACAATACTCTTATACAACTGGTGTAGTATCACATACACAGGTAAATGATAGTAGTTAATTGCACCGCAATAGCGCCGCGATCCGCGCCGTATAGACGTTGCGGTACCTCGCCGCAAGAAACCACACCGCGCCACACCGGAACGCAATTGCGGCCATTGCGATCGCATTTGTGGCCATATTGCTGTCATAAGGCAAAATGTCAACTTTGTCCTAAATTTAAATGTGTAACAGAAAAAATTTAAGGATTTTTTAGTCTATCCGCGTGTCTCTATGTCACTTCTACTATATCTGCATTTAAAAAATGTTTATTTTTGTCATTATTTCTGTCATATATCTATTCCGCTATTTCCGCAACCGCAACCCGCTAAAACGCTATAGCATTTTTCGCCGCAACATGCCGCAATCCGCATTTGATAACGATAGGTAAATCAACAGTTATGATTTTGTTACTATCTATTCGAATATTTTTCTCTCTTCCCTTATCACCAATGATTCACCCTTGCATAGTTATGATTCCCCCACGTGACCATATCATATTAAATAAGACATGAAAGGATCCACTCTCAATCTTATATGTTTATGCAGGATTATATATAATTGGGGAAAAAGGGAAAAGGGATTGGTAAGCAAACATGCATCATAGATTTTTACAAATTCGAAAAAACTTAAAAATTTCTCTCTAGGACATGTACCTGCATTAGAATAACTGTAAATGGGAACCAAACTGATTATCAATTATATCCAGCACCATTTTTCTCAAAATATAAACTTTAAATTAAAAATACAAAACAAAAACACAAGCACTCAAATTTATTCAAATTGTAAAATCCATGTGGAATGACTTGAGTGGTATGGGAAAGGGGGAAACTTGAGAACCTGATTTTATTCAAATACGTAACTAGTTGAAGGCTATGTATCTATTGCTCGCTTTGAGTGTATCAAATTAAATTATCTCAAAATCCGCGGCAGAAACAAAACGACAACGGAGATAGGTAAAAACGGGAAATGAACTGAGAAAGTTACCTTTTTGGATGAAGACTTTGGAGGGTCAGAAGCCTCTGAAGGAAGAAACTGAGAAAGGTCACCCATGTAGTCATCTTCTTGTTCTTCGTTTCCTTGTGCTCCGTTATTGCTCTGCTTGTTCGCGGTGGATTCAGCCATGGCGAACGACGCTACATTGGGCTTAGGAAGACGTGCTTCACAGACGATGATTGTTAATTACAATGGGCCCATCAAGCCCAGAGATAATTCTTCCAACTGGGTCCAACAAGATCTACGTCATAAAAAGAAAACCCAGTCACATTTTTATTTTAAAATTAAAAATTGAAAGTTGTACCTTAAATTTTGGTCAATTTACATGTTAGAACTTGATATTTAAAATTATTGATAAGGGCTTCGTTGTCTATAAAATGTACAAATGTGCGCTTATGTACCTTACGTAAGGTTGTTGAATCGGTTATGAATTGCGTAATTAATTTTTGAATCATAAATTGCATGAAATCGTAAGATTTAAGACATATTAAAAAAAGAATTTGATATTTATTATATAAATGATGTATAATGTATAATATAATGATTTTTCACCATAAGTATAAAAAAAAATGAAATCAAACACAATCTCGTTCTTGCGTTAAAAATATAAAATAAAATAGAACAACGATATAGCCATATAAAATGCATATAATGAGTTTACCGAAAAAAAATGAAAATAATGAAATTAGAGCAATGAAACAGCCAAATAGGCTGTATAAAGTGAGTTAGAGTACAAAGTCCCGATTGTAAAAGAATGAAAACATGACAATAGTATCATCAAATACGAACCATTCAACCGTGTTCCTTTAGTTCCTTATGATTCAAAAAATTAGCTTATTTAATTTTTAATTTCTTTTATGAGAATTGATAACAGAAATAAAAATGAATGGATCATTGAATCGTATCGGTAACACAAAATTAAACAAATTCGCGTGAGTATAATACGATTCAAAGCCATCTCTGATTCATTAAACGAAATGGATCATTGGCTTAGTAAATCGTATCGAATCGTATGATTCGAATAATGACTTGTACAATTTATGTGACTACTTGAGAAGACGACCGAGCAATTTGCATTCATCATCGAAGCTTTGACAAGATATTTCCTGAATAATATCGTTTGTGGTGTTTGTCCTCATTTAACTCAACCCTAATTGAGTCGGCTATGCGATTAATCCGAAAAATATTTAAATCCTCTTAAAGATGACATATAAGAATCGAACAAGGCCCTTTTCCTTTAGCTCTGTTATTACCAATTGAGCTACTACTATTTTGTGGTGTTTGTCATTGATGGAAGTCTTGATTCAACATAAATCACAGAACAAGACCATTCTTTAGTCTTGACAATTAATCACAACACAGACACATGAAAATACAAAGGAGAGAGAGAGTGTGAGTTTTATAAAATCCCTAGATTTTTAAAGTAACTAGGGAGCGTTACTTTTGTAGTTTGAATTTTAATGCTGCATGTATATTATAAATAAGACTTGGGATGTAAGTCTCACCAAAAAAAATTATTTTAAAATGTAAAAGTACAAACCATTAAATTAACATAGGTATTAAGTCACACTCACGAAATATAAATTACCACAACCAAATTATAGTTATATTCTAGCACAAAACTTCATACCTTGCAAGGACATCCCCCTACCTTCTCTTTGTTGGGTTTGTGCTCTTTTACTAAAGCCCAAATGGGCTAAGAGTATGAGAAGAGTCCAAGAAACCTAAAGCCCAATGAGCTCAGGGTTAGGGTTTCTTGAAACCTTTATAAATGCTACCACTTAAGTCATCAGCCTCCTAGGTCATATTTAACAGAGAGGTAAGCTCATATCTAAAAAGTGCCCACACACTTCCCCTTCGAAAGATAGTTTGGAATGTTTACCATAGCATAAGAGATCTATTCGTGCTGTGACGGAACAGTTCGTGAGTTCGTACTATGACGCAAAAGACTCAAGCGTGTGGAGCATCATCTCAGATCTGCGCTAACAAGAGGTAATTATAAACAATGATGATCTTTTACATCCAAACCACAATGGTCTAAACACTTTCGCGTGATTTAATTGCTCCTACAATTGGTATCAGAGTCGGATTGTGTGTTTGGATGTGGATCTAGTTTTAATTTACAATTTCATGTAATTAGATTTGCTTCATGAAATATACACCTAGGGTTTCTATGTTATATGGTATGAATTTTGCATGTGTATCTTATAATTCCTTTCATTAAAAACCAATTCCTTAATTGGTTTTGGCTTTAATCTATGGTAGAAATTTCATTGTATTTTCTTGGGTTGTAACATGGAGGCTAATCCCATATGATTAGGTTTCTTCCTTGATTTTTATTTCAATTTTGTATATTTTCTATGTATTTTAGATTAAATTGTAATGAAAGAAGACCAAGAAAATGCAAAAAAAGGACGTTCGTCACTGTTTGGACGTGTTCGTGACTTTCTGGTGGCCAATCTCATAAACCAACTACATGGCATAAAAGAGGATAGAAATCCGAGCAAGAAGGCAACCGGTTCCGGCTGAGAGGAGGCCGGACTCGCCCTCACGCACTGCCAGAAGTGGTTGCGCGTGGGCCTTACTCACCGGTACAAATTCGACGCGTGGAGGCGCGTGGCAGCTTCGATGGAGGTGGTTCTGGCGACAGAGGCTTCCTTTCTTCAAGGCGGTCCTTCCCGTAGAGTTTCGTGCTGAAATGAGTTCGGGTGATGGCACAGTGGACGTGACGACTAGGGTTCCTGAAAGTTGACTTAGGGTTTTTCTTCAAAATTTGGCATTTTGGGCCTTTGAGCCCATGGTTAACATAAAGGGGCTTGAAATAGAACCTATGGACCATAAGGAAGGAGCAAATCAGCCGCAAAGTTTCCTGTTTGTTTATTTTGTAATTTTACATTTTTTTTAGGAAACCATGGATTAAGGTTTTTAATAATTAATTGCTTTATTTGTATGAATGGGATCATATGATTGATAACATGCTCTATGTGATAACATGCCATATAGAATAAGTGGTACCATATTGTTGCATTGAAAGTAAAATGACCTTGAAGGTCGAGGCATGTGATAGGGAAAAACAAAAATTTTTGCTAGCGGAACACACATGCACATCAAGATACGTGCTTTCAGACGTATATTATACCTTGTTCGTGAAACTTCAGGATGATCAAGGTCAGGTCTGAAGGGTTCAAACCCTCTAACGTTGATCCACACCACCTGCGTCTAGATGCAAGAACTCCTTCTTGTAGAACCACCAATTGATCACCACAATGAGGCTTGCTATGCGCTCAATGTATGGAAGAGGAGGCTAGGCAAATGTGTTTAGAAGAGTGATGTTTTCAGAGAGAAAATCTCACAAGGTGGCGCATGGAAGGAGGAGATAATGGCTAGGTCTTTTCTCAAAAAACCCTAAGGAGGAACACACACTAATATTTCGCACAAGAGAGTAAGGGAATAAATACGTGAAATCAGATTTTTCACCTCAAAATTCTATGAAAGTGGCGCACAATAAATGAGGAGATAAAGGAGTTGTTGCAATTCAAAACTCCCAACAACCTCTCCATTGAATCTTTATGAGATAAGGTCTTTATCTAATCAAGATTCTGACCTGATGGTCATCACATAACCACTCATACTGTGCGCCCCATTCAGTCCCAAAAGGAGTCCAGATACGTTTGAGTAGTTGCATTCAAACTTAAATCAACTCACTCAAATATTCTCTCAACATACCGTATCTTTTGGAGCTGATTTTGATGACTAAATGACACTCACCAACAGCCAAAATCAGCGCCTCAATCTTCTTGGATCATGTCCAAAAGATCTCCTCTTGATACTAGTGATTTGTTCCAACAAGATCTTATCTTATCCTTTTGTTATGAAACAACTTTTCATAGCCAATTCAAATTTGAATTCAAATACTTAAATTTGAATATTCAAACATTCAAATTCAAACTTTCAAACATTCAAATTCAAAATTCAAATTCAAAATTCAAATTTCAAAATTCGATTTCAAAATTCAAATTTCAAATTTCAAATTCAAAATTCAAAATTTAAATGTTTGATAATTAATTTAACCAATTAAATTAATTAGTAGTGTCTTGGACTATTCAAGCCCATTACTGTGATCCATGCGCCCTCAACCCTCAAGGTGGACTTCCAAACTACTTCTTGGACTAATGACCATTATTAGGCCCAATACCTTTAATGCTAGTTCATCTAGACAATTAGGTGTTAGTGTGTGACCCATTAGGTCCAACATAGCCACTGACATAAATTGGTTTGAGCCCAATAAGCCCACAACCCATCTAATGACAACACAGAGCACTAGCAATGCTTTGTTGCCCCAGAACTAGTTAGATTAATGACTTGATCATCCTATTACACATATTTGGTTGCCGTATGTATTTCCCTTCGTCTCGGTTACCTTCCCATTAACCTAGGGTAAGGAAATGTATCAACCCTTGCGGTTTAGGGTAAGCTTTATTCGAAATAGGGAATCTTCAATTTACTGACTCTAAAGGCAGATCATCTCATGATCTCTTTTATTATGCATAGATTCCTGAGTCCCTGTAAATGTCATCCTGATTTCTCCGGTTTACAGATAACCTAATCTCTCACAGAGATTTGACGAATTCCTTCAGCTTATCACCCTAGCCTTGTTCTCTTTCAGGACAAGCCCAACAGTATACCTATGAGTCTCCATGTTTCAGGCAGACGAGGTATACAGTCAAAGCATGCCTTCTAGAACACAGTCTAGGTAATAACTTCTGGTCTAAGGAAAGACATACCCAAATATAAAGAGACTACTCTAATGATACTCTCTGTGAGATTTTCTCATAGAGTCTCTTTGTGGATCTGTTCAGTGCGAGCTATACCCTCATAGGTCCACCCACGACTTTAGCTAAGACATCTTCATATCTGTAGCACATAAGGTCTTTACCTTGTATCCGTATACAAGTAGATAAGTCGTGCTAGTCTTATCCGAGATCACTGATCCCCATTCTCAGTGTCTCTAGACTAGGAACATAAAATTAGGAATAAACGTGCAGTATCCTTGAATCTTCATGATTGTGATCTCATCACAAATACTCAAGAGATACCTGTTCTACTCCAAGGGGTTTATTTATAATATATATTAACAATAATATCGAGACATAATATGAAACAGGATAAATAGTGCTTATTATTTATTTGCGACAATAAAGGTCTACATTTAATGTCCTTATTTAATCAAAAGATTGTCTCTAAGACACCCATATACTAACATGCATAACTTGTAAAATTACATGAGCATAATAGCTATTATGTCTTCAACGACTAGTATGATAGTTATTGTGGCATTGTTTTGATTTTATATTATCCTAAAAAAATTAATTAATAATTATTATGATTCTTGTTAAAAATCTAGATTAATAATTGAATTAATTAATTTTGAATAATTAAAATCAAGACAAATGATCTAGAAAATTTCTTAAGAGAATTCTTTATTTTGCGAGTAATTTGTGGGTCTTCTAAAATGGTCATGTGTTAAACACACACTGCACACCACAATCATGTATCATGATTGTGTGAAGCACACGCTGCCTATCATGACCGAATTTTAGGACCTTAATGATTTCAAAATTCAGATAAGTTAAGTGATGCACGTTCAACGGCGCTCTTACTTACATAGTTTTTAAAATCAAACAAAGGTTACTCCCAAATTAAACAAATTCTTGGAAATTGGAAAATTCTAAAATTTTAAAATATTGAATGGGTGAAGGTTTTGAATTAAGTAATTAATTTTAAAATCTGCGAGCTCCATTTGTGGGTTTATTAGTGAGATGATTATTGTTGAAGCCCAATCAGATAAGAATAATCAGATTTCACTATATTAAACCTTAATAATTTTAAAATTTTAGTAAAGTATTGTACGACTGTAAGAACCCGCACCGTTAAATTAGGAATTTAAATAATTAATTATGAGTTTGAGGAAATAATTCCATAATTGACTTGAATAAATATGGAAAGATTTAATTAATTATCAGAAGGGTTTAATAATGCTGAAAGTCGTTTTTCTGACGAAAAGTGCACATACTGGTTCTGCTTCACGGTATAAATGCGTACCGATAAAGTATCCCGGACAATTATAATAAGTGTATGAATATTCTTAGAATAATATATAGGACTAGTAAAACAAGTTTGAAGTCAAAATAATGAGAACTGGTGTCAGAACTGATACCGGCTACGTAAAAGCGTGTACCGGCATAGTGCTGCAAAAAATAAAATAAAAATATGATTAATCCTAGAAAAATGTCTAGGTTCATAATCCAAAGTTTTGGATTAAAATACTAAGCGTAGCTATTAGTGCTAATACAGTGTGCTTAAAACTTAAACCACTATAAATACTAAATGGCACAAGCTCCTAGGTCAGAAATCCTAATTCCTACGTGCCTCCATTCTGATAACTTGGTATCCTCTCTTGCTACCTTCATTCTTCTTCAAGAAAAAGCCAAAGTAATCAACTTTCTTCACATTTTCTTCCTCAAACCACCATGGCTTGGTGTGGGCTAGCCTTGTGAAGGAGAGGAGTGCCTTGTTCTGAGTTGTCCAGCCTCTAAGTTGGGTGTGTGTGGGCTGACTCCACTATTTGAGAGGTGTGAGCCATTCTACTTAGTATTTGATGATACAAGGAGCTACCTTTGGAGAGAAAATATCAATCTTGTGGGTGCATTTTCGTGGCCTTTTGTAGTCAGATCATTGGAGCTGCATAGAGAGCTCCAAGAGCACCCCTTTTACTATTTTGAAGCTCATGGGTATATGCCTCAACACTTCCCTTTTTGTTTTCATAAATATAACATGAATTGAAGATGTAAGATTGTGAATTTTGATAATTTGAACATTGGTTGATGGATTTAAGTGTTAAAATGCATGCTAAATCGATGGGATAGATGTATCTAGGTGAAAGATGGAATTTTAAATGGATATTTTCGTGCTAGGCTGCTGTTTTTGGCCTCTGTCGCGAAATATCCGGATATGATATCCGGATTTTGAGACAACAAGGAACCTATTTCGGTAAAAATTCGATATCTTGAGCTACAGAGCTCCAAATCAAGTGCTGTTTGGACCTGTGTGTATCTAACACATAGGGATACAACCCTGTAAAATTTAGTAGCCATTGGATAAGTGGTTTGATCTCAGTGTTAGTTTTAATTCGCGTCATGGTTGCTGGAAATTCAGTTTGCAGCAGTCACTTTACGAAAATCATAATCGGGGTTATATAACTCCGATTGAGACATAAAATATGTCGTTGGAAAGCTTTTGATGTCTAGTTTGATATATTAAAATCTCAGAATTTTTGTTAAAGATTTGCGACTGCAGTTTTAAAAATGGTAGACGAAGTTTGTTGTCGTATTCGTAAATATAGTTGTATTCTTTGGAATATTTTTCAAGGAAATGAATTGTAGACTCTATGGTACTTGTAAGTGATGTTCTAAGGTTAAGGGATCTTAGGGAGTGGACTTAGTTTCTCCCACCTTGAGTTGGTGTCACTACGTAAAGAATGGCTACGTAAAAGATAATATATAAAAGAATGTCGTAAATGAGCATATTTATTAATTGTCTTTATATCTTGAAATAGGTTGTGATTCTGTGAGGGCCTATGATTATGGTCCTTTGGATACTGAGAGCTCATTGGAGCATGTTGCGGATAAGGTAAGCTTTCGTGTCCTTGGATTGATCTGTAGCTTGTTCCACCGACCTCCATAGGAGGGTGGTTTATGTGCATGTATGCTTTTATGAAAATGACATATGCATTGATATACGCCTGAGACATGTTGATATAGTTGTTGATGTAATGTATGAATGTCATGTTGGTACTTGTACGATCAGGCAGCCACCCTGGTGTGCAAGGCATATGTAATGTATGAATGTGATGTTAGTACTTGTACGATCAGGCAGCCACCCTGGTGTGCAAGGCATGAGGCAGCCTCCCTCATGTTTGGTAGGAAGAAGACGTGCATAAACCCTATCCTGTTCCCTGGCCAGTCGAACCGCACTTGCATACATCACATGAGATATGAACTGTTGTACATGATTTACTGAGAATTTAGATATATATTGTCTCGATTATATTGCTTTAACATGAACATGCATGGTATTTAGTGTCTTGAACTTATTATATACTTGTAAGTGAGCTTGGGGCGGAAGAGTCCTTGAGGACCCCTTGTTTTACTGAGATTTCTTTTTAGAGATCTCACCCCGTGTTGGGGCACATTTTCAAGTACTGAGATTGTTGATATTGGTGCATCTCGAGGAAAAAGGCCGGAGTCAAGTTGTTGGCATGATATGGACCTCTCAGTAGGATTCGACCCCAGATGACGTTCTGACCATCTGTCAGAGAAAAAAGAACGGTTGGCTCTTGGCAGATGATTATTCATCTGCTTCTCACGTTCCATGAATAGTCGGCACATTGAGGAATATCCAGAACGGCATTTAGGGAATCGCTCTGATTCTATCTCTGTTCGTTCCGTTTGAAGAAAGGTAGGATCCCAACAAAGAATCGATCTTTCTTTTAGTTGTTGAATATCTCTTTGATTGATCAATGTGTGATATTTCGAATCCTCATTCCTAATGGAATCGAAATGATCCCTGGATTGATCACAAGATCCTTTCAATTGGCTAGAATCCGTTACTTGAATGAAACTAGATCTCATGGAATCATATTGAATATTTGATGATACATTCCGTACCTTGCTAAAAAACCGATCCTTGTTTACCAATGACACATTGTCTAACCAAATCCAATGCATTATGTTTATGAGATATTTTGTAGCTGAGGCATGCTTAATATTGATAGTATTTATTATGTGCATTTGATGTGAGCATAGAGATTGTCTATGCCATATTGTAATATGCTTGATGTATTGTTGTTGGAGATTATGTATCAATCATGTTGGTCCTTATTTCTGTAATATGATTTGCATGTGAGAGGGCCTAAGTAAAGGATTGTTAGGTGTCACCATTCATGAATGTAATAGTTGCTTAAACACCATGAAATATGACAACTTGGATGCCTAGAAATATATGAAATAGCTTAATTAAACCGATTACATGATGGTATGTCTTAGGCAAGGACAACTAAGCATAATATGAAGTAATATGGGGAAAAAGGGGGTTGAATGCTAAACCCCAGCCTGTAGAGAATGATATTCCATTTCGCCACTGTCATGGAATATCCGGATATGGGTGATCTAATATCCGGATATGATATCCGGATATGGCATATCCAGATATGTCCCCGACAAATATCCGGATATTCTGGGCGAACATAAGTAAAAATTAATGTTTAAAAAGAAAGGCTTGTGACCTTATGAAACTTAAATATGTAAGGCTTAAATCTGTTTCTAAGAAGTGTGGTGCCTTAATAAATGTGAATAAAATGGCAAGTAGCTATAATAATAATTTAGATGTGAACGAATGTCTTAGGGTGTGTCTTTATTATTATGTCATGGTTGACTAGATAATAGAAGAATTTGGTAAGATTGTCATGAAATGAATAATTAATTCTGACGTTAATTTCGCTGCAAGTAATTAGTATTACGCTGCGCTTAATACCATTCTGATGTTAACAAACTGAGTATACACGGGGTGTTACAACGACCAATTGTCGACAATAGTTAGATACTAAGGATAATTTTGAAATTAAACAATGGTTAATAACATTCAACTTTGGTAAAATTGTTAACCCTCCTATCGAGGCTCTGGCAATGGTACCGAAGGCCAAAAATAACAATTTTGGTTTTAATAAGTCACTTGCCCATCATAAGTTTTTGTAAAGAAAACTGAAGGATTATTTACAATAAACAATAAGTAGTTATTAGAATCTACTTGCGACTAATCTGTTTTTATTGCTATTCTTGTTTATAAATTGTGTGCTTTGTATGTTTTTCAGAAAATGTCATCTTTCAATCAATTAGCTATTATCTTGAGTCAAAAACCTATGGATGGTACAAACTACAAATAATGGAAAACCAATTTGGATATTGTTCTGCGATATGAAAAGCTCAACTTTGTTCTGACTACTCATAAGCTAGCGCAGCCTGCTGAAAATGCGTCTGAGGTAACAAAGACCTAGTTTTCAAATTGGGAGAAGGAAAATGTTGCAGTTCGCTGCTACATTCTAGCCAGTCTCGCCAATCATTTGCAAGAACAAGTGAGCATGATTGAGAGTGGAGCAGAAATCCTCAAGACTCTTGATGGCATGTTTGCTACTTCTAGCAGTTCAGCAAGGCAAAATACGCAGACTGCGGTTACCAAAATTGTTATGACTGGAGGAAGTATGCGGGATCATTTTTTGACAATGATCATAAACCTCAAACAAGCGGATGATAATGGGATCAAATTTGCCAAGGAGGTGAAGGTTGACCTACTTCTACAATCACTGCCTGAATACTTCAACCAGTTCAAAATAAATTATGATATAAACAAGATCAATATGGATCTTACTGAGCAAGGCAAAATACGCAGACTGCGGTTACCAAAATTGTTATGACTGGAGGAAGTATGCAGGATCATTTTTTGACAATGATCATAAACTTCAAACAAGTGGATGATAATGGGATCAGATTTGCCAAGGAGGTGAAGGTTGACCTACTTCTATAAGCACTGCCTGAATACTTCAACCAGTTTGAAATAAATTATGATATAAACAAGATGAATATGGATCTTGATCAGCTAATGCACGAGCTTGAGAGTGTTGAACAGTATCTGGTCAAGCAGGGAAATGCATTTTTTGTTGCTGAGAGTTCTGTTAAACCTAAAGGGAAACCCAAATAAGGTAACAAGAACAAGAAGAAGAAGATATCAGGTATTCCAGTTGCCAAACCAGTTGCAATGAAGCAGCCAAAAGGTAAGTGCTTCAAGTGCGGATGAAAGTGGCATTGGAAGAAAAATTGCCCACGTGTGAACAACCAAGTATGGGTAATTTACTTGTGATTGAGGCTTGTTTAGTGGTGAATTAAAATGATAAATGGATCATTGATTCAGGAGCCACTAACCATGTTTGTTACTCTTTGCAGTGGTTCAAACATAGCTTGCCAATCAGTCAAGGACAAAGAGTTTTAAAGCTTGGAAATTGGAAGCTTGTGTCTGCACTAGCAGTAGGACAAGTTGTTTTATCTTTTGAAAATTGTAGAACTTTGGTTTTGGAAGACTATTTATTTGTTTCGAATTTTAAGAGGAATTTAATTTCTGTTAGTTGTTTGGTTAAACATGGTTTAACAGTTCAGTTTAATTCCTCAGTTTCAATAAGAAGTTCATCTTCTTTTTGTTTCTGTGCATTGTTTCCTATTCTTTATTTCCTTAGTCCTACACCCCATGAAGTTAATCATGTTGAATTTGGAGATAATGAGCATATTCATTTACCTAAGGAAAGAAAGGTTTCCAAGGAAACTTATCTTTAGCATTTGCGATTGGGTCATATTAACTCTAACAAGATACAAGGTTTGGTCAAGAGTGGGATTTTAAAATCCCTAGTTTTTTTAACCAATACCAGTATATGAATCTTGTTTAGAGGGTAAAATGACTAAGCGATCTTTTAAGTCCAAAGGAAATCGTGTCACACTTTAGTTGGAATTGGTACATACTGATGTATGTGGATCAATAAATGTCCAGGCTAGAGGCGAGTATGAATATTTCATCACATTCACTGATGATTACTCAAGATTTGGACATGTGTACCTTATGCGTCACAAGTCTGAAGCTTTTGGAAAATTTCAAGAGTTCAAGGCTGAGGAAGAAAAACAACTTGGTGTTCAAATTAAGACTCTTCGGTCTGACCGAGGTGGTGAATACCTATCTGGAGAGTTCAGGTCTTACCTGACCAAGGAGGGGATAGTTTCACAATTATCTTCTCCAGGGACACCCGAGCAGAATGGAGTTGCTGAAAGGAGAAATCGAACCCTTTTAGAAATGGCAAGGTCTATGCTCAGTTATTTGTCTCTGTTTGATTCATTCTGGGGATATGCCTTAGAAACTGCCATGTACTTTTTAAACTTAGCTCCATCCAAATCTATTTCAAAGACACCCATAGAATTATGAAAAGGGTGCAAGCCCACGTTGAACCATATTCGGATTTGGGGTGCTCCGACACATGTCTTACAACAGAAACCAAATATGATAGACTCACGTATAGAAGTGTGCATGTTTGTAGGATATCCTAAAGGAACCGGAGGTTGGATATTTTATAGTCCGAAAGATAAGAAAGTCATAGTGAGTACTCACACGACTTTCTTAGAGGAGGACTATATGGCAAATTTCAAGACAAGAAGTACGGTTACTCTTGATGAGCTTGTCTCAGATCAAGTTTTACCTCAACCTCAGGTGGTTCCAACTTTTGTTCCTGTGGTTGTTCAAAGAGGGGAAAATATACCTGAAGGTAAACATACACAGGAACCAGATATAGAACCAAAAGTTCAGAATGATGATCAACAAGTGGAACCTGTAGAAATGCAAGTGCCACTTGTGGAAGAACAAAATCAAGAATTGGTTAACCCACCAAACGGGGGTTGTAACACCCCGTGTGCACCCGGTGTATTAAACATACATATGGCAGTAGCGCAGCTCAATAAATGCTGAAGCTAACTTTTTCTATTCAATTATGACATCATTATTATTAACCAAGTTTATTATTTATTTCCTTTTCAAAACAGCCTATATGTAAATTGCAATAAAGAACTAACTGAATAACCTCATGATATAAGTGAGTATCTAGTCACGGAATTACAACATGTAGACCGGACAATATCCTGATACATTATACAACTCAAAACTACATAAACATAACATAGTCAATGTGACATGGACAACTCCCATGCTCACCAAATAAGAAAACATAGCCCAATCAATGTCTCAAAACAAATAACCATATACTGATATAAAAGCATAATAATATCCAACATGTCAGCACAATAGCATGCATGGTCAACTCAACTCATGCCTCCTGCCACTAGAGGTATCAACCCCCGAGGTACCTGTACCTGAAAATATGCCCCAACACGGGGTGAGATCTCTAAAAAAAATCTCAGCAAGGCAATGGGTCATCAAGGATCTCTCAACGCCAAGCTCACTTACATGTGCAATATAAGTTCGAAAAATAGCATAATAATATCATTTCAAAAATCTGTGCAATGCAGCATATATCCATGTCATGTGTGTAAGAATCCTGCTGGCAAAAGAACAAAAATGTAAGGATTACATACGTCTACAACCTACAGTACAAGATACACCGCCTGTACCTCACCCACAGATTCATCATCTTGTATGTCTCCACATACTCAGGCTTACCGTCTAGGTGGTACACCACATACATATCATATGGCACTTGCACTCAATTAAACAGATCAATAGCATTTCATTAATCATCAGATAAATTCATAAAATTAAAACACATCATGCGTATAACCTCCCTTCCATGAGGTATGTAAGAACCTGCACCGTTAATTAAAGAAATTAATTAATTATATATGAGAATTAGGAAATAATTCCATAATTGACCCTAATAACTATTATGAGGCTTAAATAATTATAGAAAGTGGTTAATAATGCTGAAAGTCATTTTTTGGACGAAAAACGTAGGTACCGGTTCTGCTAGTTGGTATAAATGTGTACCGAAAAAAGTATCCCGGAAAATTATAATAAGTGCATGATAATTCCTAGAATAATATATAGGACTTTTAAAACGAGTTTCAAGTTAAAATAATGAGAACTGGTGCCAGAAACTGATACTGGCTATGAAAAGCGCGTACCGGAAAGGTGCTGCGAAAAATAAAATAAAAATATGATAATTCTTGTAAAATTGAGTAGGTTAAGAATCCTGAGTTTGGGATTAAAATGCTAAGCATAGCAATTAATGATAATACTGTGTGTTTTATTTTAAAGTGGCTATATATACTAACTTAGCACAAAACCCTAGGCCATAATGCCTCTTCTACGTGAGTGTTAGCTGGTCAGGGTGTGAGGGCACTGTTTTATTGCTGGTCACCTTTTCTTGAGAGAAAATCACCAAAACTCTTCCTTTCTTGAGAATTTCCTTCTCCATTGTTGAGCAAACACTTGGTGGTGTGAGTGAGAGGGTAAAGGGTGCTTCTTGCTGGTTTGGAGTGACTGTGAGAGGAGTTGTTGTTGCTGTTCTTGGGTTGGGTGAGTGTGTGCACCATTTGCTTGGCATTTGTGGTGCCAAAGAGTCATCTTTGGGTGCAAGAACCAACCTTTGTGAAGGCATTTTCGTTTCTCTTCATAGTCAGAACTGTGAGGACTTGGTGGGAAGATCCAAGAGTGTTTATTGCTGAGTTTAAGCTTGGGTAAGCTTCATCACCTTTGATCATGAGTCTACGTGTTTAAATATGGAACCTTGATGCATGTAATGAGCTTAAGATGATAACCTAACGTTGGGTAATGCTTAACACACTTAGAAATGCATATTTAAGTTTCTGTAATCGATAAAAGTTGGACCTTTGGTTTGGATTTTCGCGAAATGCAGAATCTGGGTTCTGTTGCGAAATATCCGGATATTTGGTTGTGAATATTCGGATATTGATATCCGGATATGGGGTTTTCTGATATCCGAATATGGATATCCGGATATGCATATCCGGATATGATATTCTGATATTGATATCCGGATATGCATCAACATATATCCGGATATTCTGGGTTTTCGATGAACAGTAAGGTGTTGTTCATACATAGGTCTTGTGTGGGTTTGTGGACCCTAGTTTGATGAAGTGGTACTTCTGTGATAAATTATCTAAGTCAGAACCTAAGTGTTTTAGGGCTTGTGACTTTGTGAGAAGCCTAAAGACGTAAACCGTAAAAGGAAAACGTAGTCTTTATGTTTATGCGTATGAGCTGTTTTTATTGATATAATTATTGGTCCAAACATATTGTGATTGTACTGTTTGTGGACGTTGAGCTGTGTGGACTCTTGGCATTGGATTGTGAGCTTGCAAGGTAAGCTTTCGTGTCCTCGGTTTAGCCATGTTGTAGTTCCACCATGTCCCATGGGGGTATGGTTATATGCATGTTGTGGTACATGCTTTGGATATTTTGAAATGCTATTGAGCTGTTATATGCTAGTGCCTTTATGATATGCATGTGGTGTTCCACCTATACGATAAGCCTGAGTATGTGGTACATACAAGATGGTGAGGCTGTGGGTGAGGTGCAAGCGATGTTCCTTGTACTACGTGTGGGTAATAGACGTATTCCTGCATTTCTCTGTCCAGTAGAATAGTTAAACACACATGGCATGAATATCTGTTACACTGCATTGAGTTTTGGAACTTATATTGAATTACTGCTTTTGGAACTTATATTGCACATGTAAGTGAGCTTGGGGTGGAAGATCCTTGAGGACCCCTTGTCTTATTGAGATTTCTGGTTTAGAGATCTCACCCCACGTTTAAGGAATGCTTATTTTAGGTTCAGGTAATGCGGGGGTTGAGACCTTTAGTGGCAGGAGGCCAGAGCTTAGCTGATAGATGTTACATGTTTATGCTGCTTATGCTGATATGCTGTTATAAATGGATGTTGGATCCTATTTACTGTCTTATGCTTTTAGTTTCAGTTTATGGATTTCTCTGTTTAGACTCTGTTGGTTATGCTGTTGATTTGGTGAGCATGGGGATTGTCCATGCCACATAGACTTGATTATGTCTTGTTTTATGTTGGAGTTGTATTAATGTATCAGGATTATTGTCCGAACCACGTGTAGTGGATCCGTGACATAAATACTCACTTTATCTATACTATGAGGTATTTCAGTTAGATGTCTTTTTGCAATTTACATACAGGCGATATTTTATGAAATTGATTAAGTAATCAACTTGGCTAAGTATAATGACGTCATAATTGAAAAGAAAAAGATATTCCGTATTTTTAATTAAGCGCAGCTTAATACGATGATATGTTAACAAACCGAGTATACACGGGGTGTTACAAGGTATGGTGGAACCAACAATGGGCAAAACTGAGGACACAAAAACTTACCTCTTAAGCAATCAATCCCAAGTCAAGAGTCCACACCAGCCCAAAGTCACCAAAAAGTACACTCACAGTCTGTTTATAGCAGAAACAATATCAATATTCATACTCTAAGGGTTCATTTCATTATGACAACATTTTCTTTTTCGTTTAGTGCTCTTTAGGCTTCTCCCAAAGCCATAAGCGCTTAATCAAATTGATTCTGACTTAATTAACTTAATATAAAGGTTGACATTAACTTATCATGGTCCAGAAACCCAATCAACACATCTGTTTAGACAGAATAGTGCACAACTTCGAAATTCCCAAAATATCTGAATATTTCACGGGGCCATATCTGGATATCCATATCCGGATATCTCCAACCCCATATCTGAAAATCAATATTCGGATATTATATCCGGATATCAATATTCGGATATTTCGTAACAGAATGCAGTTCTGCATTTTCGCGAAGATATCCATCTAAGGTTTCTCTTTTCACGTTTCCAGACGTTCAAACATACATTTTTAGGTATGTTATACCTTACCCACCCTTAAGTTATTAACTTTAGCTTGTTACATGCATCAAGGTTCATTCTTTCCAAAGACAATTCAAGAACAAAGGTGGTGAAGCTTACACAAGGCTTAAAACAGAAACAAATGTGATCTTTGAGCTCTCAACTCAACTCCAAGGTTCTACCTCACAAAGCCACGAAAATGGCTATCAAGGTTGGTCCTTTTCTTCACAAAATGGTTCCCAAGGAAATGGTTCCACTTCACCAACCAAGGAGTCAACCCTCAAACTCACCTCACACAGTATCAACAACTCAGAAATAGAATGTTTTCCCACTCACAATGCAAGTTCACACCAAGCTATGGTGTTTTGATGAGGAAATCAAGAGGAAAGGTGGCCTTTTGAAGGTTCTATGGAGAGGGAGGGACGGTGGCAAGATGGCTGCTTCAATGCTTCAGAAATGTAGGCATGTAGGAGGTGTAAAATTTGACCTAGAAGTTTGTGCCTTCATACATATAGCCACATTAAATTTAATCTCATTGTATTAGCACTAATCGCTCCACTAATTATTCTAACTTCAAATTTCAGATTCTTAACCTAACCATTTTTCTAGGATTTGTCATATTTTTATTATAATTTTCGCAGCATTTTGCCGGTACGCATTTTTACGTAGCCGGTATCAGTTCTGACGCCAATTCTCATTATTTCGACTCCAAACTTGACATACCAGTCCTAAATATTATTCTATGAATATTCATACACTTATTATAATTTTTCGGGATACTTCACCGGTATGCACTTATACCGTGAAGCAGAATCGGTATCTGCACTTTTCATCAGAAAAACAACTTTTAGCGTTATTAAGCTCTTATATTAATTATTTAAGCCCTCTTATAATTATTCACGGTCAATTATGGAATTTACTCTTAACTCATAATTTAATTAATTAAATCCCTAATTTAACGGTGCGGGTTCTTACATTCATCCCACCTTTTAAGAATTTTGTCCACAAAATTAGAGAGATACTTGTCCCTAAATTCGGGGTATTGCCGGAGAAGCTCGTCCTCCCGCTCCCAAGTACACTCCTCTGGAGTTCTTCCTTTCCATTGCACTATGACCATGAGAATGACTTTGCTTCGTAGTTTCTTCTCACCACGATAAAGAATCTTTAGTGGTCCGACGGGAGTCTTTAAGTTCTCCAGAACCTCCACATCATCAGTTGCACCACGTGCGATGGATCCGCTATGTATCTCTGCAACTGAGACACGTGAAACAAGTCGTGGATGTTGGCCAAGTTTGGAGGCAAGGCAAGCCGGTAGGTAATAGGCCCTACCCTACCAAGTATCTGGTATGACCCAACGAATCCAGGGCTAAGCTTCCTCACTTCGAGGGCTCGACCAACACCGGTGACAAGTGAAAGTCTCACAAACACGTGCTCACCCTCGCTGAACTCCAGTGACCGATGCTTGTTATCATAGTAACTCTTCTGGCGATTCTACGCTTGCTTCAGCTTCTCTCTGATCATTTGGATCTGCAGGGTGGTCTCTTGGACAAAGTCCAAGCCAAATAACTCTCTATCTCCAACCTTGGACCAACAGGTTGGAGTCCTACACCTCCTACCATACAATGCCTCGTAGGGTTCCATGCCTAGGCTATCATTAAAACTGTTATTGTATGTTATCAAAAAAAAAAAAAAAAACTGTTATTGTACGAAAAATCCACCAACGGTAGGTATCGATCCCATACTGAGCCCTGCTCCAAAGTGCAAGCTCTCAACATGTCCTTCAAAGTCTGGATGGTCCGCTCAGTCTATCCATCAGTCTGAGGGTGATAGGATGTACTCAATCTCAACTGAGTACCAAAAGCTCCCTGCAGCGCCTCCTAGAACCGAGATGTGAACTTCGGGTCCCTATCACTAATGATACTCTCGGGCACCCCATGAAGCCTCACAATCTCGCGAACATATAGTGTGGCCAACTGCTCTGTAGTGAAGCTCACCTTTACTGGAAGAAAATGGGCAGACTTAGTCAATCTGTCCACAATGATCCAAATAGTCACATCCAGCCTGAGTCTTAGGCAATCCCACCACGAAGTCCATGGAATTCCTCTCCTATTTCCACTGTGGTATCTCCAGAGGTTGAAGCTTACCAGACAGTTTCTGGTGTTCAATCTTCATTTTCTGGCATATCAAACACTTGGACACGTACACCACTATATCTTTCTCCATCCCCGACCACCAGAAATTCCTCCTTAAGTCCTAGTACATCTTTGTAGCATCAGGGTGGACAGTGAATTGGCCCTTATGAGCCTCTGTCATCACCTCCTCAGTCAATGGACCTCTAGGAATTACTCTCCTCTTCTAGAACATCAACAAACCATCTTCATTCCAAGACACACCATCTTGGTTCTTCACATAATCAAGACACTCTCTTTGCACTTGCGCCTCTTTAATCTTCTCCATCAGCTCATTCTCAACTCTCACTGTTTTCATCTCGAAAAGTGCACCCCCAAACAACGAGGTCACTGTCAAATCCTGAAACTTCTCAATTACATCATAGTCACCCATCATCAAACTTGATAGGCTCACGGATTTCCGACTCAAAGCATCAGCTACCACATTGGCCTTTCTTGGATGGTACTTCAAAGTCGTAGTCCTTAAGGAATTCCATCCATCTTCTTTATCTCATGTTCAGCTCCTTCTGATCAAACAAGTACTTCAAACTCTTGTGATCGCTGAACACGGCAAACTTCATGCCATAAAGGTAATGCCTCTAAATCTTAAAAGCAAAGACTATCGCAGCCAACTCCAGATTATGAGTCAGGTAGTTCTCCTCATGAGGCTGATAACTCATATTTTATTACACTTATTTGTTACTCTTGATTAGTATTTTTAGGATTTATTTGAATAAAATAATGATGTTTTGAGTTAATTTACATTTTTAGTTTTTGATTGGATTTATTTATTTTCGTCAGAATTTTTCAACTTTACGTTACTTCTGTATTTTGGCCATATCTCGGTCCACAGTTTTCGGATTGACTCCGTTCTTGTTGGATTTTTCAGATAACACAGAGGGCTACAATTCTTATGAAGAGTTCGAAGCCCAATTCAGACTGGAAGCTGGTCGATTTATTATGCCAAGTCGGACGCATTTTGCTGAAGTTTTATTTTATTATTGGACTTGTAATTTAAATTAAAACTCAGTTACTTAAGTGGCCCAAAGCCAAGTTTTAGTTTTATTTTATTTTATTTATTTTATTTCGTATTTTAGACAGATGGGCCGATCAGAACTGAACCCTAACCCGCTTTGGGTAGGGGTATATAACGGCAGAGTAGGAAACATTTTATTCATTCTGAATTTTCGTATTTTGGGATCAAAGCACTTTCTCTGGAGCGTTCTTCGCGTTCTTCATCTTTTTCTTCTTCTTCTTTTTATTTTATTTTAATCATGTTTACCTTAGCCATGCGAGGCTAAGAACCTTTTAATCAACCTAAGGGTAACGGATTCCATGGATTAGTCTTGAGGATCTGCGCTTTATTTTAAATCAGTTTTGTTTCCCTTCCAAACTCAGATTGATATCGTGCGATCGTGGATATTCAATCTGAGGTTCGCGATTGCGATTATGGAAAGGGATTAATCATCATATTTGATGATTAGATTGATTGACCCTATGACCTTAAATCAAACGGGCTGATACTCTGCGATTGTATGAGTAGAAGCACCGTATTTGATCAAATGCTAAGCGATCGCTTAGAAATGGTTGTCAATTAGAAATAAGGATTCTGATTCGATTGATGATCAATCACGATTCTGATATCTTTTTATCCGAGGAAAGACGTCCATGGAACCCTAACCCTAGGTTGGTAATTTTTATTCCAAATTTATATTCTGCCTTTTTAATTATTCAACCAAAATCTAAAATCCCACTTTTATTTTCTGTTTTCAAAAACAATTTTTACCCAAACAATTTCCTTGAGAGATGACTTAGGGTTTCCACTTTACTGCAAATTTTTTGAACCCTAATTAAAAAATAATTTTTAATTTGCGCGAGTTAGACAGCTCGTGTCAGAGGCTTCAACTGCCTCGAAGCATAAGCAATCACTCTACCAGTCTACATCAGCACACAACCCAGCCCTTTTCCAGAAGCGTCACAATAAAGCTTAATCTGCTCCGCAGGATCAGGAAGGACCAACATTGGTGCAGTGGTCAGTCTCTCCTTCAACTCCTGAAAGCATTCGTCATACTCGTGAGTCCTCAATGAGCCTCCTATAGTACCCAGCCAAACCCAAGAAACTCCTCACTTCAGTCACTGTTTTGGGCCTCTCCTAATCCAACACTGCCTCGATCTTGTTTGGATCCACTGCAACTCCTTCTGCAGAAATCACATGCCTAAGGAATTTCACCACTTGAGCCAAAATTCACACTTTGAAGGCTTAGCATAAAGCTTTTTCTCCTTCAGCACCTAAAACACAATCCTCAAGTGCTTTGCATGCTCCTCCTCACTCTTGGAGTAGATCAAGATATCATCAATAAAGATGATCACAAAGCGATCCAAGTACGGCTGAAAAATATGGTTCATGTAATCTATGAACACTGCCAGTGCATTGGTGAGTTCAAACGGGATCACCAAATACTCGTAATGACCGTATCTCGAACGAAACGCGATCTTAGGAACATCCTCTGACTTAACCCGAATCTGATGGTATCCAGACCAGAGATCAATCTTTGAGTACACGCAAGCACCCCTAAGTTGATCCAATAAATCATCAATATGAGGGAGGGGATACTTGTTCTTGATTGTCACCTTTTTCAACTGTCTGTAATCGGTGCACAATCGCATGGTACCATTTTTCTTCTTAACAAATATGACTGGTGCTCCCAATGGAGACACACTCGGTCGGATGCAATTTTTTACAGAAAGCTCCTCAATATGCTTTTTGAATTCCGCAAGCTCAGGTGGAGACATCCGGTATGGAGCTAATGAAATAGGTCCCACACCAGGCAAAAGATCAATGGAGAACTCTATCTCCCTCTGTGGCGGAAACTTAAGATTCTCCTCAGGAAACACCTCGAGAAATTCCCTCACCACAGGAATGCCGGTAATATCCTTATGTGTCCCACTCACCAAACCTTCCAACATGACATAACCATATGCCCCTGCTCTCAAGGCTCTCATAGCCTGCAACACTGATATATAAGGCGAGAAACTGGCTGTCAATCATCACACGGAGACATTACCACTTTCTTAGGAACACAATCAATCATCACACAATTCTTGGACAACCAGTCCATGCCAAGGATGATCTCCAAATTAGCCATTGGCAATCCAATCAGATCTACCGAGTACTCACGGCCATCCCACTAAAACACGACATCTCGATGTACAGCGGAGGTATCACACTTTTCTTCAGTGGCAGTAGTCACCCGCAACGGTGGAGAAAGCACAGAAATGGGCAACTCAAGCCCCACAGCAATCGGGGTCGCAATGAAAGAATGCGTAGCCCCGAAATCAAACAGTACATCAATAGCAGAACCACCAATGAAAACAGTACCTCTAACAAGGTTCGGAGCTCTGCCCGACTGCTGGTGATCCAATGTATACACTCGGCCCGTGGCTGGTGGCACAACAGGTGCCGCTGTAGGTGCAGTATGAATCATCTACAATGGAACCACCTGAACCGCTGTAGCTCTAGCAGCCGAAGAAAGACAATCTCTGGCATAGTGGCCCTGCTTGCCATAATGAAAACAGATCACCTGGCCGGTATCACACGGCCCCACATGGAATCTCCCACATCCGGTACACCCGGGAGTAGGAGGTCTAGTCGCACTCCCCTGAGCTGAAGTCCTCTTGAACTGATTCGGCGCCTGCCTAGCAGCTAACTACTTCCTTTTTCCTTTTCCAAACTTCTTATCTCTCCAAGAAGTAGAACTACTAGTTCCCTTTACATCAAATATCTTGGCCTTTTTGGCCTTTCTCACCATGCAAACATCCTCAATATCACGACACTACTGAACTAAGGTGCCAAAATCTTGGGATGCTGCTCCCGCTATCCTGTCTGCAATCTCCTCATTAAGTTCCCTACGGAACTTAGACGCCAAGAATGCCGGTGTAGGCATAACAATCTTGAAGTGTGCAAATTTGGCTAGTTCATTGAACTTAGCCAAGTACTCATCAACTGTCATCGAGCCTTGCACCAACCGCTCGAACTCTCCCTACTTTCTCTCCTGTGCATCATATGGGAATACCTCCCCAGGAAACACTCCTCAAAGAATGGCCATATGATCACATGACCCTGCATCTCATAGACTTGAGAGGTGTTCATCCACCACTCAAGAGCATCTCCCTCCAGCATATAAGTAGTGAACAACAGCTTCTGCGGGTTAGTGCACTGCATAACTCTGAAAATATTGTCCAAAGACTGGAGCCATCTTGCAGCAACAATAAGATCATATGATCCATCAAAATAAGGTGGCTTATGCATACGAAAAGAATTCAGCCGACAGTCTCGCGTCTCCTGGTCCTCCGCAGGCTCAAATTAAGGCTGCATCAATCCCGTGAGGTGACTCACGCCCTCCATGCGCCTCAGAGTGTCGTCCTCAGGAATGTGCGCTCCACCCCCTCCATGCTCGTCCTGGTGACTGGGTGGAGGAGGTGGTGATGGTGGTGGTGGTGGTGGTGGAGGTGGTGGCAGAGGATGATGGCCACCAACATGACCAGTCCTCATCTCCTCCAACATGACCCTCATCATGGTCATGTTTGCCAGCCGGATCGCCTCAAGCACATCCTCTGTAGCTTTTCGATTCGCCTCTCTAACGACGTCCAACATCGCCTGATTGGCCACTCTAATGGCCTCATGGTTGGCTTGTCTAGCTGCCGGCATCTCAGCTAATGCAGCCAGGACCAGGTCAGGCTGACCCTCTCTTGTCTCGCAAGTCCTTCGGGGAAGTACCATGACTCTGCACATGTTACACAAAGAATGAGTTGATCAGGCCCACACAGTATGTCACACTTGCATCATCATAGTAAAATCCTAAAGAAACTCAACACACAATTCACACAACAAGACATCCTAAGTTATTGCAATACATACAAGCTTTTCCCCTAGAAGGTTCTTTGATACCATAAAATATAACACCACGTGTGCACCCGGTGTATTAAACATACATATGGCAGTAGCGCAGCTCAATAAATACGAAAGCAAACTTTTTCTATTCAATTATGACGTCATTATTATTAACCAAGTTGATTACTTATTTTCTTTTCAAAACATTGCCTGTATGTAAATTGCAATAAAGAACTAACTGAATAACCTCATGATATAAGTGTGTATCAAGTCACGGAACTACAAAACGTAGACCGGACAATATCATGATACATTATACAACTCAAAACTACATAAACATAACATAGTCAATGTGGCATGGACAACTCCCATGCTCACCAAATAAGGCAACATAGCCCAATCAATGTCTCAAAACAAATAACCATATACTAATATAAAAGCATAATAATATGCAACATGTCAGCACAACAACATGCATAGTCAACTCAACTCCGGCCTCCTGCCGCTAGAGGTATCAACCCCCGAGGTACCTGTACCTAAAAACGTGCCCCAACACAGGGTGAGATCTCTAAAAAGAAATCTCAGTAAGAGAAGGAGCCCTCAAGGATCTCTCCACCCCAAGCTCACTTACATGTGCAATATAAGTTCGAAAAAAAGCATAATAATATCATTTCCAAAATCTGTGTAATGCAGCATATATCCATGTCATGTGTGTAAGAATCCTATTGGCCAGAGAACAAAAATATAGGGATTACATACGTCTACAACCTACAGTACAAGGAACACCGCTTGTACATCACCCACTGATTCACCATCTTATATGTCTCCACATACTCAGGCTTACCGTCTAGGTGGTACACCACATACATATCATATAGCACTTGCACTCAATTAAACTGCTCAATAGCATTTCATTAATCATCAGATAAATTCATAAAAACACATCATGCATATAACCACCCCTCCATGAGGTATGGTGGAACCAACAATGGGCAAAATTGAGGACACGAAAACTTACCACTTAATCAATCAATCCCAAGTCAAGAGTCCACACCAGCCCAAAGTCAGCAAACAGCATACTCACGGTCTATTTATAGCAGAAACATTATCAATATTCATACTCTAAGGGCTCATTTCATTATGACAACATTTACTTTTTCGTTTAGTGCTCTTTAGTCTTCTCCCAAAGCCATAAGCCCTTAATCAAATTGATTCTGACTTAATTTACTTAATACAGAGGTTGACGTTAACTTATCAGGGTCCAGAAACCCGATCAACACATCTGTTTGGACAGAACAGTGCACAACTTCAAAATTTCCAGAATATCCGGATATTTCCCGGAGCCATATCCGGATATCCATATCCAGATATCTCCAACCCCGTATCCGAATATCAATATTCGGATATCATATCCGGACATTTCGCGACAGAATGCAGTTCTGCATTTTCGCGAAGATATCCATCCAAGGTTCCTCTTTTCATGTTTCCAGACGTTCGAACATATAATTTTAGGTGTGTTATACCTTACCCACCCTTAAGTTATTAACTTTAACTTGTTACATGCATCAAGGTTCATTCTTTCTAAAGAAAATTCAAGAACAAAGGTGGTGAAGCTTACCCAAGGCTTAAAACAGAAACAAAGGTGCTCTTGGAGCTCTTAACTCAGCTCCAAGGTTCTGACCTGACAAAGCCATGAAAATGGCTATCAAGCTTGGTTCTTTTCTTCACAAAATAGCTTCTTGGAGCATCAACTACCAAGGAAATGGTTCCCACTTCACCAACCAAGAAGTTAGCCCTCAAACTCACCTCACACAATATCAACAACTCAGAAATGGAGTGTTTTTCCCACTCACAATGCAAGTTCACACCAAGCTATGGTGTTTTGATGAAGAAATCAAGAGAAAAGGTGGCCTCTTGAAGGTTCTATAGAGTGGGAGAGAGGGTGGCAAGGTGGCTGCTTCAATGCTTCAGAAATGGAGGCACGTAGGAGGTGTAAAATCTGACCTAGAAGTTTGTGCCTTCATATATATAGCCACATTAAATTTAATCTCACTATATTATCACTAATCGCTGCGCTAATTATTGTAACTTCAAATTTCAGATTCTTTACCTAGCCATTTTACTAGGATTTGTCATATTTTTATTATAATTTTCACTGCATTTTGCCGGTACGCGTTTTTACGTAGTCAGTATCAGTTCTAACGCCAGTTCTCATTATTTTGACTCCAAACTTGACATACCAGTCCTAAATATTATTCTAGGAATATTCATACACTTATTATATTTTTTCGGGATACTTCACCGGTACACACTTATACTGTGAAGCAGAACCGGTATCTGCATTTTTCGTCAGAAAAGCGACTTTCAGTGTTATTAAGTTCTTATATTAATTATTTAAGCCCCCTCATAATTATTCACGGTCAATTATGGAATTTATCTCTTAACTCATAATTTAATTAATTAAATTCCTAATTTAACGGTGTGGGTTCTTACAGGGTCCTCAAGAAATTGTTGATACACCAAACTTGGATCCTCTTGTAGATGCACAACAACAAGTGCGACAAAGTTGTAGTGGGAGATTGATTCATAAACCCACAAGATATCTCTTGTTGGGTGAATCAAATTAGGATGTCACTATTGAAAAAGATGGTGATCCCACTAGTTATGACGAGGCACTAGAAGATGTTGATGCTCAGGTGTGGCTAGGAGCTATGAACCGTGAGATAGAATCTATGTATTCAAACTCAATTTGGTCTCTTGTAGAAGCACCTAAAGGGATAAAACCAATAGGGTGTAAATGGATCTATAAGAGAAAGAGAGGATTAGACGGGAAGGTTGATACCTTCAAAGCTAGATTGGTGGCGAAAGGGTACACCTAAATATAAGGTGTAGACTATGAAGAAACCTTTTCACCCGTAGCCATGCTCAAGTCCATCTGGATTCTCTTAGCTATTGCAGCAAGTCTCGATTATGAGATTTGGCAAATGGATGTCAAAACTGCTTTTCTAAATGGTAAATTGAAAAAGGATATATGTATGCAACAACCAAAAGGGTTCATAGAAAAAGAGCAGGAACACATGGTATGCAAGTTGCAAAAGTTTATTTATGGACTCAAGCAAGCATCCAGGTCATGGAACATTAGGTTTGATCAAGCCATTAAATCTTATGGTTTTGAGAAAAAGCCTTAACGAACCATGTGTGTATAAAAAGATCCAAGGGAATTCAATATCTTTTCTGGTGCTTTATGTAGATGATATACTCCTTATCAGAAATGATACAGAGGTGTTGTTAGGCATAAAGACCTGGCTTAGCAAGCATTTTGATATGAAGGATCTTGGGGAAGCCAATTATATTCTTGGTATTAAACTCGTACGAAACCGTAAGAATAGGATATTAGTATTGTCCCAGGCTACTTACATTGACGAGATCCTTGCTAGGTTCAACATGGAGAATTCCAAGAGGGGAATTTTACCCTTCAAACATGGGATTCATCTCTCTAAGGAGAATTCCCCTAAGACTCCTGAACAGAGAGAACACATGGGTAGGATACCTTATGCTTCGGCAGTAGGTAGTCTCATGTATGCCATGTTGTGGACCAGACCGAATATCTGCTATGTAGTGGGAGTAGTAAGTCGATATCAATCTGATCCTAGAGAAGAACACTGGATAACTGTTCAACATATACTCAAGTATCTGCGGAGAACCAGAGATTATATGTTGGTCTATTCTAGTGGGAATCTTGAAACCATTGGTTACACAGACTCAAATCTCCAAGGAGATATTGACTCAAGAAAGTCAACCTCAGGATATGTGTTCACTCTTAATGGCAGGTCCATTTGTTGGAGGAGTATCAAACAAATCGTGTGTGGCTGACTCTACAACAAAGGTTGAGTATATGGTTGCTTCAGAAGCTGTAAAGGAAGTCGCACGGTTGAAGAAATTCCTTACGGATTTTACTTTGTTAATTTTATGCTCTTTTAGCAAGATATTATGACATTGTATTTTTCTGAAAGTTTTTAATGAGGTATTATTCATTTATTTTGCACACTATTTACAAACACCAAGGTCCGGATCAATTGTGGAGTATATGATCATATGGATACGTTCATAGAGGACACGATGATAGGTCCTCACAATTGATGAATAGATTTACAACTGTTAAATAAAGTTGGGCACTCTATTTAGGCTGCAATATTTTATGAAATGGTTTTGTCCGAATCATTGTAAAATATTGGTGTGAATTAACATTCACATTGAAAGGATCAAGGAGAGATTTGATTAAAGTTGTTTTTCTGTCATAAGGTATCAAATCTCCAGTTAACTATAGTTATGTGATTGCTCTTAATCCTGAGTTTATTATAAATAGGAAATCAAATAGTTTTCATTCTTTGATTTACCAACGGGTGAAGTTCGATCTATTGACGGCCAAAAACTCGGTATTTTGGGAGTGAGATTATTTGATTATCGATATTTATGAGATAAACAACATAGAATTTGTAGGATATGTCCCCTTGATATGTCTCGATACTTGGATATTAAAGACATTGGTCAGTGCATGTAATCCATTAGAGAAACTATCATAGTCAAGGGAATAAATAATTGATTGAGTTACAGAAAACTTGTCAATCAATTATAGACATTCTACAAAGGGGCGATGAATATCCATGTTATAAGTGTTATTAATCTTGGGGTTCAAGTTCGGGATTTTAGTGGAGTAGCACCGAGTTAGATAATCATTCGTTGATTATCAGTAGCCTTGATTAATAACATATGGTAGATCCCCAAACTAGCTTGAGACAAGGGATGAGGTGTTTTTCAGTTAATGGTGACTTATGGGTTATATGGTCTTGGGTTTTGGACTCAAGTTTATACCCAAAAGAGCAAGTGGAAGATTATTGAGTTTGTGCTCTTTTACTAAAGTCCAAATGGGCTAAGAGTATGAGAAGAGTCCAAGAAACCTAAAGCCCAATGAGCTTAGGGCTAGGGTTTCTTGGAACCCTTATAAATACTACCACTTAAGTCATCAGCCTCCTAGGTCATATTGAACAGAGAAGTAAGCTCAAATCTGAAAAGTGGCCACACACTACCCCTTCCCCCTCGAGAGACAGTTTAAAAGGTTTACCATAACAGAAGAGATTTGTTCGTGCTGTGACGCAAAGGACTCAAGCGTGTGGAGCATCATCTTAGATCTGCGCTAACAAGAGGTAATTGTAAACAATGATCCCATAATCTTTATTAGAAAAATATAATTCGTAACATAACATTCCTTAAACTTGACATCATATTGGAAGTACTGAAAAAAAATAAATCACTATTAAAAGTCTTGGGAAAATATAAATTATTCAGACTTTGACTGTATAAAATGTATTATTTATATATTTACCATACAAAATTTATCGTGATAATTTTACCATAATATATAAATATAAAGAACAAATACAAACCAATAATTAATTATATAATATATGATATTTATCACAAATATCATACTATTCACACATATGTTATTATACCCTTATACAATAATTATAAATTAGCAAAATTTTAAATTTGCTAAAATATAAATCAGAATACACGAGGATTAGCCTCAGAGCACAAGTAAAAGAAATTTTTGTTAGACAAGTGGCTTTAAAAATTAAGAGATGGGTGAATTGAGTTTTATAATATCTTTTCGAAAAATGTCTCTTTTGATATTTTGAAAAATTACTTCTTCAATCTTTGATTTAGGACAATTAATTCTAAGTGAAGATACGAGTGTTTGATCAATATAGATAAGCTAGTGAACAAGCAAACATAATCAAATAAAGAGTTGAGAGTTAGAGAAATGGCAAATTAGATATATCTTGGTTCAATTACCATCACTTGTGATCTACGTCTAGATTGAAGTCTCTTGATCAAATCTTTCATTAATGGTCAAGCTTTATGGATACTTGACAAACTTTTACAATCCACCAAGTTTATGGGTACTTGACAACCTTACCATTCTCTCCAAATTTCCCTAGATATTTGGCTAATTTTCAAACTTAGTGGGTCTCACAAACCTTTCATCTTAAGTATTCAAGAAGGAAGTGTTTAGTTGCTAAGTACTCTCAAAGTACAAAAATAATGTAAATTGAAGGCCTATAAGTAGTGATATATTTCAAGAATGAAGCTCAAAAGGTAATTAATGATCAAGATATAAGTTTAATGACCGGGGTGGAAATTGTAAGTCGCCAGTAATTTAAATTGGATTAGGAAAAAATTGCAAAATATTTTACTTTTCGAAACTGGTCTTGAAATTGAATAAGGCTTAGGAATTTGTTTTGCGCGGGGAAATGTGGAGAATAAACCCCACAACACCCCAACACACATACATCATAAGATGGTTACCTTATGTTGATTGCATGAATTTTATTTTATCCATTTGATTAAAGGAAAATAAAGTTTAAAAAGAAAACTAATTTGAAGTATTTACGAGGAATTAATTTAATGATACATAAGTCAAAAAGAAAAATAATAATAAATTAAATTGAAATGTTTATAAAATAACTTAAAATTAAGATCAACATCATAATTATAAAAATAAACAAATTGGCTTGATGGAGTAAACTCTGCTCCTACGTATTCCTTGATGTAATAGGGAATTCAGAGTCACATAGTTCTTAAATTTCTTAAATTATTATTTTCAATTTCTAATAATAATTAAAAGAATAAAAAAATTTAACAAAAAATAAGACATACAATAAAATTATAGAACTGATTTAAAGAGTGATAATTCCAAATTTAATGGACATATTACCATTTTACAAAGGAAGGCATTTATTTTTATTTTTTATTTTTTTTATTATTACTTACTTTTATCATATTTTTTTTACAAGAACTTATATGTCATACAAAAACACATTCCAACCAGACTTCAAGTATTAAAAATATTAGTAATCTAGCGACTTTTTGATCATTTTATTCCTTATTAATTAAAAAATAATCACTTTGTCTCCATTTCAAAACTATACATCAATTTGTCTCTGTTTATTCCATTACATATTTAATCAATTATAAACTTCTTTTAATCGATTAAATTCTGATTCCACGGAAAAAGTGCCACAACAAAAAAGCAAAAAAGCAAAAAAAATATTGTAATCGGTTTAGGCCTTAAGGTAATGAAGAGCAAAAGAGCCACGTGCGGTGGTTGTGGCAGTGTCTCTGATGGTGCTTTTTGCCATCTGTAGTTGCAACCACATATGTTCCAGAGGTGCAATGTGTCCATCGTGCTGGGTAAATCATTCTACAAAATTGAATTGCTATAACAAGTGGGGAACCACTAGATTATGAAGTTCAAATTCTTTTCTTTAAGTATCCTTGCTGTGAAGAAAACCAACCCATAGGAATAATGGCTCTTGTATCATCAGTTCTAATGCAATTGTCGTCTGAGCCAAAATCAATCCGTATCTTTTCTATTTTGTGCTTCGTAAGTGTTATGTTCATGCGTAAGCTCAAAAGGAAACCGCTCTTTTCCAATCCATATAGGCATATGTGAACCATCTTGCAAAACTCCTCTATACACAACACCATATCCTCCTTCCGCAGTCACATTCCATTGATCAAATTCACGCGTTGCAACCTCCACTTCCTTTAGGGGGTGTTTGGTATGAAGATTTTGAAAGAATCTTTGGGATGATCAAGGATTGTTAATGTTTCAGAAAAGGATTGTGGTACATAGAGGTCCGATGACAGAGGAGGTAATGTCAGAGGCTAATAAGGGCCAATTCACTATCCACCATGGGGATAAGTATGTTTCTGATTTTGCGGACAAAATCCTTAAAAGGTGGGAGAATATAAGAACCCGCACCGTTAATTTAGAAATTTAATTAATTAATTATGAGATAATTTCATAATTAACCCTAATAATTATGAGAAGGCTTAAATAATTATGGTAAGTGTTGTTGATTGCAAATCTGGCATATGGTAGCAGATAGGTACAATGCTCACAAAACCAATGATTATCATCAGACATTCTTCCGCGAAAAGTTCCCTTTAGGTACAACTAGAACATGGTCAAGAGATAACCGAGAGGATAATTGGATGGAACCTTGACCAGTAATGATGGAAGTGCCACCATTGGCAGTGGAAACATGAGATTTTTCATAGGGAAAAAAAGAGGAGAGGGCAGTGGGATCACGAACCATGTGATCTGAAGCTCCAAGAACACCACAACCTTCTCCTAGGCAACAACAAGGAGAGGGAATTAAAGAAACAGATGCAGCCCCTGCTACAGAAGAACAGGTGACTGAGCAAGAGGCTCAGCCACAAAAGAAACTGGACAAAGGAAAGGGGATCCTAGTTCAGTAATCGATTACCTATGTCTAGGTAATCGATTACCTATGTCTAGGTAATCGATTACCCAAAACAGGGGAGCCCAAATTGAGCTACTGACTTCTACAGTAACCTTTGGTAATCGATTACCTCCCCTTACAATAAAACTTCAGAAGACCATAACTTTTGACTCGGGTATCTAAATCACATGATTTTTTTTTATTTCACATAACTTTTTAAGATCTATGCAACGACACCTCATTTGACATATTTTATATCTCACAAACATAAGTCAAATTTATAACAAGAGCAGAAATTGAGCAGTACCGTACATTATGTCTATTCATCCCATGTCAAACAAACTGAAACATAAATTAGTCAAACAAACTGAAACTCATGTCATCGTCAGATTCTTCAGTTGGCTCTTCTTTGTTTTCCTCTTCCTTGACGGCTGCAGCAGTTGGGAAAGCATCAGTATCTGTAGCAGGTGCGGCAAAAGCAGCTACAACAAATTTACTTAGGTCCTATATTTAAAATAATTCGTATAAAAGAAAGATAAAAATAATGGATCAAAATTTTAGTGTCAGATCATCAAAATGTTAAAACCAATACCTTGATCTCCTTAACCATGTCTGCCCGAGTGGAAAGAATATTTTGTCTCAACTTCTATAACAAATATAAAAGATAAGAATTATGGAGATAATTATGGAGAAAATACTTGTAAAAGAAAAACAGATAGAGAAGAATGCCATACTTTATTATGAGGAAGTACAGAAGTACATATCTTAGTGGTTCCAAATCATTCCGTCGGTTTTGCTCTACAACAAAGCTGCAACAAAAAAAACGAAAAATATTACATGTTCATCTAATAGAAGAACAACTTGAGAAGATGAAAAAGATAAACAGAGAGAGAAGAAAAGAGAAGAAATATGTGCACAGAAGCTGATTACCAAATGAAAAGACCTAGTAACACATTATATTTATACACGAAATAATTTTGTTTTTTTACAAAATATTTATTATTATTTTTAACAAAATAATGTTTTTTTATGCAGCATTAATAGGGTTAACAATTCCCGTGTAGAAAGTAGTGAGATATTAATACAATTGTCTGCCACAAAAAAATATTTAACATTTAACTGTTTTCCCACCTATATATCAAGTTTAAAATTCAAAAATTTAAAAAACAGTGACATATTAATACAAATATTTGTCACCAAATAATTTTGAATTCTCTCCCACTTATATCAAGTTTAAAATTCAAAATTTAAAAAAACATTGGGATATTAATACAGAAGCAACAAGAGAAAAAAAATAGAGCAAAAATCTGTTATGCATGATCCTATTTATACACGCAATTAAAGAACTTTTTTAAATTAAAGAAGTATTCCTTTATAATATATAGATAGATGGATAAATAGGATTTCTTTATATAAACTTGACCCCCTGGAAGTAATCGTCCTAGCAAGCAACCAAGTGACGAGGGACTTACGAGTTACGAGATGCGTTCTCCCAAGCCATCAAGTCATTGTGTGACCCCCGTTAGAGGACGCCCATGTCTACAAAGTGATCAAGGTTACTTAGACCCTATACAAGACATAAGCGTATGCCTTTTATGTAATCGCGTACCTGTTATAATATATGAATGCATGCTCTTTACGAATTATATTGAATAACGCTGCAATAATCAATGCGCATGGGTTTCCGCAAGAACAAAATTTTATGTTCTTACTTATGCATACTCGCAGCTATTGTATAGACAAAGATTGCATTTTTAACTTTCACACTCGACACCATCAAATCATCATCCGCGTAAACATATGAATCCACACTATTAACAATTTTATTTTATTTTTTTGGAGATCACACTATTAACAATTAACATTATATAAAATTAATTGCGTAGGAAATGCTTTTGTCCTCTAATTTAATTTTTTAATTGATCAAATTCATCTTTTTATTCTTTTATGCACAAGAAAATTAAAGTCTCTAAGTTATTAAAATAAAATAACGTTTCGTGTTCAAAAAAAAAAAAAAAAAAAGTTAACATGACGTTTCCCTAAAAGCTACTTCCCTTTAACACTACTCATGAATTAATGTTACCAAACTCCTGTGTTGCAGCAATGATGCTTTGCCACCTAAAATGATAATATTAGCGTAATTTGGGAAGACATCCATAGTTTTTTTTTTTTGGTAGGTATCTCATTCAACCTTCTCCGGGCACCATGCCCTCGGGGTACGGCCCGTTTGGGCTAGCCCCTCATTGTAACAGTGGGTCCACTAAGCTTCGCAACCGGAGAAAGGACGAGACTAATCCCCAACCGAAGATTTTTTGGCTTATCCTCTGGCCCCCAAAGATTTTTCAAGAAACTGCTTGAGGCAGGATTTGATCCCTGCACCAAGCAATCCCTTGGGAGCTCAGCTGCCAACTGAGCTACCCTTGGGGTTAAGACATCCATAGTTAACTTTTAGATAAAATGTTGTTTTAATTTAATAATTCAGATAATTAATTCGTAACAAAAACTATTTAAAAGGTGAATTTAAAATCTAAAAGAAAAATAAATTAAAGGGTGGAATTATGCTTTTTTAAAAAATAATTTTTTTATTTGAGAGAAAAATTATCAAAACATAATTAAGATTGACTTATAAAACTATACTGAAAAGGATAAAGAGTAACTATTTTAAATATTCAAAAAAAGAGTAACTATTTTAAAGGTTTTCTATGTCCCAAAAAATCTTCTTAGCATGTCAAAATAAATGCAATAAATTATATGTATATAAAATTTTAAAATGTATCTAAATATCACAACAAACAAGTAACATAAAATTAAGTCATTATATTATTAAATTTTAAATACGATTTTTTTATACTTTATTAAATTGTGTATTATTATATTAATTAATTTTGCAGTAAAAAAATTCATTAAAAATTCTCTTTCAAGTATTTTGATTATAAGTTTTTCTTAAAGCTATTTATTAAACTATGTACTAAGAAATTCTTTTTAAGTAAAAAAATAATTATTTACAAAAATTAAATTTAAAAAATTCGTAACAAAGATAACTTAACTAGTTCATATGTATAGATTCAGCCGTCTTTAGATAGCCCGCCGTTCTTAAATAAACTGCTTAACACCGTAACACGTGACTTCAAATGAGAACCTGGGGTCTGCCACCAAGAGCTCAATCGAAATGATCATCGACATGTCATTATTATTATTATTATAAAGACTAGTAAGATGAGGGAAAGAATCCAAACTTAATTCATGTCACTAATATTATTCAGATTAAGCAAACCCCATTTCAACGGTCCAAAAAAAAACATAGTGACTAAAACAATATAAACCCTTCGGTAGGTGAAATTTATGCTAATTCATGCTGTAAGTTTTCACAAACGAAGTAAAATTTTGTACCGCATAAGACAAGGAAAAGAAAAAAGAAACAGAAATCAACTTAAATTTCTAGCACGTTAATGTCAACCTGTTTGCACTGTAAGTGTAGCTTCTGTAGAACTGAGTTAGTACATCAAGCTGATACATAGCTCAATGTGGGAGAAACCATAAAGCGTGAGGTGGTTGTACGGAAAGACCTCTCAAGGGGATCAAGATCAGTACCATCTGCTGCACTATCGGAAAGACCTCTCAAGTTGATCTTTTGCGAAAAAGACACAAGAGAGTCCACGATTTCAGACATTTGAGGACGGAATTCCTTTACGGGCTTGTGAAAGACACAGAAGTTCCATTGCAACCCAAAGAAAAAGAGTGAATACAATTTGAAAAACCGAAATGGATAATTAACAATCATGAGTAAATTCATTTTTCTTAACTAGTATAAGTTGATATTTAAGTGCTTATATGGTAATACCTGTATGCAAAGGGAGATGATATCAGCATAACGAGAAAGAGCCTTGGATGAGAATGTCCTTTTAATTGCCGGATCCACCATCTTTTCCAGACTCTCGCCATCATGAAGCCTGGACGAAGCCCATTTTGCTAGATATTGCTCTTCCCTTTGCCTGGAACTGTGTTGCAAGAGAAACAGAGGCCATCATTCAACAACACCTTGCTCCCCATTCCCAGGGGAAGAGGAGAGGAAACAAATGAAACGCAGCAAGATAGACAAAAGTCATACCCATCGAAAGGTTTTCTTCCTGTTAACAATTCCAGAAGCAGCACCCCAAAGGCAAAGACGTCACTCTTTGTGCTGCCAATTCCTGGTTGGCCATGTTCCGGTGAACAGTAGCCTGTATCTCTAATTTCAATCTCAGAAGCCTGTTTTCAACAGTTACCAAAGTAGTAAGTGGGTACATATGAAATCGAAACTGGTTAACAATCAACATATTTAAATTGTAACCAAGTTTCTGGTTCAACTCGCAACTGTTAATTTATAAAATTTAAGCAGCTTTTAGCTATACCCAGAAAGCGCAATCTCCTTTTTTTTAAGAAAATATTGTACCTAATGAACAAGAGCAACGGACACAACACCTAGTCTTCATACTGCCACGTACGTTTTTCAATTGGTCAGTTTTGAAAAAGAATTTGTTTTTGATAACAATAAATCATCCAAAAACTAAAAGCAAATACTGTGAGCATTGAGCAAATGTAACTGCTATTGTCGAGCTATCTTTTAACTGGTGGAGCTAAAAGCTTAATGTTAGGTATAACTTCAACCTCGAGAACCTTAGCAGCAATCCCCCATTTCAACATGAAGCTGATTCTTGCAAAAACTTACCCGAGTTTTGACTTTATTGCTCGTCAATGGTCTCAAAACAGCCAAGCCACAGTCACAAACACGAGGGATCAGATTCTCATCCAGTAGAATATTGGCAGCCTTCAAGTTGCCGTGGGCAACAGGAGCAGAGAACGTCGAGTGCAGATAGCTGTAAACATTTGTGTATTTCACGTTTAAGAATTGGGACAGGATTCTACTTTCATATTTAATAAGAAATGAATTTGAGTGGCAACATGGAACGTACTCGAGAGCCTGAGCAACACCGAGAGCAATCCTGAGTCGGAGGGCCCACGATAAAGGTTTGTAAGCCTCACTGTGAAGAGCTTCGTCTAGAGTCAAATTTCTGACAAAATCGTACACAAGAAGACGTTGCCCGTGCTCCAAACAGTAACCTTTAAGTGCAACGATGTTCGGGTGCTTCAGACGGGAGGCGGTACAAACTACATCTAAGAACTTCTCCTCTTCACTGTAAGACAAGCCCGCCATGTTGATATTCTTCACAGCCAAAATCTTTCAAAAAGAAGAATAAATGTGTTATAAATTGAAAGAAACAGTTTTGAAATCTTAACGTGATTTACTGTTTAAAAGGCAGCTTTAAATTTTACCTTGTTATCTGGAAATTCACCCCTGTAAACGGGGCCAAGAGATCCCTCCCCCAGAAGGTTGTCTTCATTGAAGCTGTTTGTAACCAATTGAATCTCCGCTACTGTATAAACCTTCGTCCTTCCAGTAAGTCTGTCTCTTTCTGAAAAACTTCTTCTTGACGTTTCCCCCGTCCCTTTATGGTTCTGGGAATGTAATCGCCTTGGGCCCAAAAGGGATGCAGCATTAAAAGGTGGGATTTGGAGGCTCTTATCCAGGGCCGTAGAAGAGACCTCTATCCCCATTAAAAATGGAAAGAAAAAATAAATAAATAAAAAAGCATGATTAAAAAAAGAAATGAACTTACAGAACTAGTAAATGGAATGGCATCCGGACATATGAAACAGAAACCGAAACAGCAAGAAATTAAGTGGAAAAAAGGACGGGAAGATGAGACAATTGAGTGAAAATTGGCAATGTATATTCACAGGACACATGCTTAGGTGCATCCCTAATTTTTACTCGCTCCCCCACCAAAGTCTTCAGCTGAGTTAGAAATTAGAATTGTATGACTGTATATTCAGTCATTTTAATGTCAAAATTGCATATGGAATGAACAGAAGAATTTTGATATCATTTCAATTTTAGGAGAGGATTCAGTTATCTGGTGTTTTTGCTTTGACTAAGAGTGCCTCACCATCTATACGCCTCTCTGTAAGAATTACCTTTGGCTGCACTGATTGGATGAGAAGGCATTGAACTATGGTTGCTTTCCAAGCTCTTTAGCCCCTGTGTATGGTATCTATTCAAACGGATTGCAATGAAGAGCGCCATTCCCGTTACAATTAATGTAACTCCACCAACCACAAAAGCTATTCCTCCAGGACCCATGCCTTTCTTCTTGTGCTTTCTTACTTTAGGAGGAGCATAGTTTTCGATGGCATTTGCCTGAGTTGTGGGTGGGCGACTAGTATTTTGCTCACCTGGTACACCGTCTAAAGGAAATGCCCAGGGAGGAGAGTTGTCCACTGGATGGAACTTATTCCCTCCAATCCTAATCGAGGGTAGAGTGTGATTCTTCGATGTCATGTGTTCATTATTTCATAACCAAGAAAGGAACTGTAGGTAATAAAAACTGGTAACATTTATCACTAACCATAAGTTTGGTATAGTCTGAAATTGCAGTGGAAGAATGCCACTAAACAGATTTTCTTGAATGTTCCTGACAAAAAAGACAATGAGTAAATAATAGAACAGAAATCATACAATGTGAATTTTTGTTAGAAATAACCTACAAATCAATGAGGGGGAGCTCAGCCAGGTAGGTGACTGATCCAGTGAATTTGTTATTCTGCAGGAACCTGCAAATAAGCACCCCACTACAGATCAAACCAACATGACCTTATGTAATAAAAGTCCTGCGTGGGTATAAGATGAAATACGATTCAAGTTTAGGAAAGAGGGTCAGGGATGTAAGAAAGAAGCAGCTTACAATCTATCAAGGTTTGTCAAGGAACCAAATGAACTTGGCAGATCTCCGGTGAAGTTATTGTATGAAAGGTCCCTGATGAAAGGAAATCATCCCTTGTAAATTGGCAGGTTAAGAATTGAACAAAAGTTAAAAAAAATAAAATAAGAAAACTAAATATTTGCCACCTCACTTTCTCACGACTCAATCCAATTTCAATCTAATTTTCACAGTGCTTCACTTCAGCTAACCTTAGCCTTTTTTTTAGAGCAGCAGCCTTTATCTAGTAGTTTACTGTTTCTCAAGTCTCAACTATCGGATGCACATCCAACAAAAAGTGACTATTGCGGGGGCTATGTTATCTGGCTCTTGGCTTATTTTAATTTATTGTAATTTCTATGCACGTCCCTGTTGCGGTAGTCGCTGTTTCCCCATCAAGCTTTGATTGCAGACACATCTGCCATAATTGGCCTTAAAAAGCCGCAAAGCAAACACGACTGCAACCGCAATTTAATACCTTGATGATTACACACACTACACACACTACTTTTTCCCTTGTAAATTATTAAAAGTTGAGAAGGTTTAGATTGGCTTCATCGTTTTGCTCTTACAGATCCAAAAAATTCAAGATTAGTAATGTTCAGAAAAACCTATCTCTGGAAATGGTTTAGGTTTTAAGTAATTAAAACTCTTTACTCAATGAATCACTTATTCCTTTTATTTTGATTCAAATGCAGTAGCAAAAGACTCAGATGAAATAGACATACATTTCTTTGAGATTATCTAAGCCGGTAAACACATTGCCAATGGGTCCATACAAGAAATTGTGGCTTAAATTCCTGCAAGATAAGAAGCGATAATTTCACAGCCACTTGTAAAAACCACTATATAGTACTCAACAGAGACGACAAAATATAAAGAAACAAGTCGTCAATGGACTTTTGGTTAATAGTATTCCCATTATCTCCTATATCAAGCTTAGAAAAAAATCATTATTAATGTAACTCACAGGTGTCTTAGTTTTTTCATGGTTGTTAATGAATGGGGGATATTTTGGCTCAAATAGTTGCAAGCCATATTTCTGCAATAAAGAAGAATCATCAGAACACACTGCCGAAGATACAGGTATACTCATCAGTAAACATAGTATTTAGTCATGCAGGAGCCAAATGAGCAGAAAAGTAGGCTTACATATGTGTGGCATTGGGGGGTAAACCGTTTGGTATTTCACCCACGATGTTGTTAGAACTGACATCACTAAGGAAACATCCCGGTAAGTCGCACATCTTGACAATAAAAAATTCCGTGTAAGAATTTGAAGCTATACAATTACTTACAGTTGCTTCAAGTTCTGCAGATTATAGAGCGAGCCTCCAAGATACCCGGTGAGGTTTAATCCTTGAATTTTGCTGCATGAGTAGAGTGCAGGAATAACGTTTATTAGTGGCATTATAATCTGAATGAGATTATCATCAGCAGAGTTGGTGCATTACAGGTGTATAACTGATGATCCAGAACATGCTACACCTGTCCAAGACTCCTCACAAGGGTCACCACCGTTCCATCCTTGCAGCGCTGTTGGGTAGTTTAAGGCCCTGTATAGATCCTGTAGAGCTGTGACTGTTTATAAAAAAATTACAAGAATATATAGTTTAGTGAGAGCAGAATGCTATGCGAAATGTTGAGCTACAAAAAACAATTTCAATTTAATTTGAGTGCGAAGCTGAAGCATGTGACTTTCCCCCCCCCCCCCCCCCCCCCCCCCCCCAGGTACAAGTACAAATGTACAACCCTCAAAAGTCACAAATACATGGATTTTCTGTACGTTATCTTAAATAACGAGTAATCTATTGTTTTGGTTCTTCTGTCAGGACTTAAAAAATGGACCGTAGTTATAAAATACTAACAAAATCAAATAATAAAAGCTGAAAGCTGAAGCCAATAAACCTGAGAAAACCCCAACGAACGGTAAAATAAAAAGCGTGAAATCAGCAATTAAGTGTAAGCCCTCAATCACAGAGTTGCAGGCACGAATGAGACTAATTTGAATTCATTCAGAATGCAGAGTATGCGTAATTTTCTTCAATATCATCTTGAATTCAAAGACAATACAACGTATCGCATACTATGTCTATTTTTTCAGCAACCAAACTAAAGTTATTTAATCAAATTTTCAACTATTCATTTTCAAGAAAAGATTAATCTAGGATATTACAAGAAATCAAGAATGAATAAACAGTTCTCTGAATTACCGTCAGTTGGATCAGTAAATGCCAAACCCTGAGAAATCAAAGTTGCCGAGAAGACAACGACGACGAGATACACGTAGACGTTGTTGCAAACCATATTTTGCAGAGAATCAGAACCATCCGTCAATGGCACTCCTTCCTTGCTTTCCTTTCCTTGCGTTCCTTTCCAATAATTGTTTCTCGCTGTAAATGTCGATTAGGTCTAAATTCTCGAGTACAGAATTCAGATTTTCTTTCGATTTTCCTCAGCTTTCTCGGTTCCCAAACACAAAACTGAATTGAAGTGGACGAAGAGAAGAAAAAAAGATTTCAAGATCGAAGAAAGAAAAGCTAACGGTTTTGGACACACTCACTGGTGACAATGTGAGTGAGCTCGGTGATCTTTCTTTAACTGTTATAGTGACGAGAGTTTGTTTCTTGTAAGGTGGGGTCCACGTAGCTGAGTTCGTTATGGTTAGTTTTTTTTGGCGCGAAACGGGCAGGTGCAGCAATCACACGCCCTTGGCACTCTGAGTCTGAGTAATCAATGCTCCTGAACCACTTATTTACATTTTGCATAATGGAAAATTATTAACTATGATTTATTATTGTAAAAAATCAATTCAACTCAAAAAGTTAAGCTGGGTGAAACTATATTAATGGTTTTATATATCTCAACACGCCTCATCACGGGTGAAACTATATTAATAATTTTATATATCTCAACAATTATCACTAGTTTGGTCGTGAGTCGTGATGTTCAAAAACACCCTCGGGAAGTTAAAGGAAGTTTGATGAATGTATTATTAGAAGCTAAATTACTAGAATCGAGATGCGTTTTATACAAAGACATCATTTTGATCTATCATTAATTTCTTCGGTGTGGCAACGAGCCATATTTAGGCTTGACTCTAATGAATATGGCAAGATCAGGTTTGGCTCAAAATAAACCAAGCTCATCACGAATCCATATGCATGGTTTAATAATAAATTTGAGATGCCAAGCTTAAATTATGTAATAATTGAGCTTTTGGGGTTAGCAACTGTTTTGACCATAAGAAATTGGGTCAAATGACACACGGTTGAGATGGATATAGATAAGTGTTTTGTTGAAATAGATGGATGCAAAGAGATCTCTATTCTATTATGAGGAGGGTTGTAACACCTCGTTCTAGAACCGGTTTGTTATCATTGTTTTATGATATTAAACATAGTTACAATCACATTGGTTCAATTAAAAATCTGGATAGATTTTTTTTTCTTTTTAAAAACACCCAATCTAAAATAACCAATTGTGTGACCATAACCGTTTAACATTGCGGAATAATTAAAACTAAGCTTAACATCATATTCTTATTTCATTTACGTTCAATACTAAACTATCTTCACTTTTTATTAAATTGGGGTTTCTATACTTCCTTTATAGTCCTCATCTCATACTATGTTATAGATCTCTCTGTTAGCTTCACGTGGATTCAAACCGCGCTCAAATCGGAGACCTATAGCTTAAGTTATGCCAATTTTAATAAACTAGGTTGGTGCCGTTTTTGGGATGCGCGCCCGAGTGCCCAAAGACTGCAAATTTTGCCATCGTCAGGTTTTTTAACGCGCTTGGGCGCAAACTAGCGCACTTGAGCGACCAAATCAGCGCTTGAGCGCCGAAATTAGCGCTTGAGCGCCCAAATTAGAGCTTGAGCGCTAAGAGGCAGTCAATTTCATTTTATTTCACGCATATAACGCGCTTGAGCGCCCAAATCAGCGCTTAAGCGCCCAACACCTGGGGCAGACTTGGTCTCCCCTGTTTTTGGTGAGTTTCTTGGGGAAACTTCATTCCCCTTTTATTCTTCAACGGCATAACACCTAATTGACAAGGAAAGGCCAACCATGGTCACACACCATATGGCACCTACATCCCACAAACACTTTACCAATTCATTATGCAAATCAAAACAATAAACATAACTTCATATTCATCAATGTTTTGAAGTCTCAATTACATCAATGTTCTCCCAAATCTCATATACATGCCGAAAGGACTTAGCTACCAAAATGAACATGATCAAAGCAATTAACCATATACAACATACCAATTACTACTACAATGATCATGCACTAAGTCCTCCAAACTACATCATATGGCCATGTAAACGATATATATATATATATATATATATATATATATATATATATATATATATATATATATATATATATCTAACAATTCTAATGGATATGCAGTCCCAAAATGACAAGCTATCATGTGCCATCTACTCAGGCCTCTTGCCTCGTCCCACATCATTCATGCTAGTATCTGAAATAGCATTCCCCAAACGAGGTGAGATAAAACTCAATAAACCCAGGGTTCTTGGAGAGTTCCTCCAACCCCCAGAGTTCACTTTCTGCATGAAAGGTTAGTATTCACATGGCATGAACTACATCATATATCCAAAGGCACTATAAGTAATGACTTAATCGCAACATACTCATGCATTCAAATGGCCAAAGAATTAAACAATCAAATCATCACACACGCTTCAGTTGCATCTTAGTCCTTTCCACTAAGGGCATGTTTGGTATATAGTATAGGATAAAGCTTGATAGTATAAGATCTGATAGTATAAGACCTGATTGTATAAGACTTGATTAAATTTTAATACTATCGTGCGTTTGGTATGGTATTGTATAAGATAATACCCTCTAATATTTTAAAAATTAATATATTAAAAAAAAATTATTTTAGTATATTAATATTGAAATGATATATTAGTTCTTGAGAATTGTACTTTTAAGCAACATTAATACATCAACCCCTTATCAGGCCTAATCCTACCCCTTAGGCTTGATTAAGTTATACATCATTTTGATGTATAAAGGGATCCTGCTGTATAAGCTTATACTATACGATGGCCACACCAAACAACTGAAAATGTCATAACGTATAGTATAAGCTTATACTATCAGGCCTTATACGTCACACCAAACAGGCCCTAAGCATACAACCTAGCCCCTAGTGCTTGTCCATTGGCCCATTCTCCAATGACACAACAATACTATATGAATGCAAACATACCATAATACTAACATTACCACTCAATCATCCATTCATTAACCATTACTTCCATAAGAGCAATGGTGGAACAACAAGAGGGATTAACCTCCAAGATCCAAAGGTTTACCTCTTGATGTTTCCTCTCATTTGCAAGCTTTCTTCTAGCTCACTTATCCACACCAACCTTTCTTGGTATTTCAACTTGGTAATTTCTCCTAATCACCAATACACCCTATTCAAGAGTGTGAAATCCATCAATTTAACACACCTACAACATATTCAAAAACCATACAATCAAATTCACACTACAATTAAGGCATGAACTTACCAATCAAATAGCCTAATCAAGCTCCTTGCTAGACAATCAATTCAAATACTCAACATTAACATCATTCTTAACTTACCTTTTGTTCTCTAATGATGAAAAAGGCAAGGGTTTCACACCAATGGCTCCACCAATGGGTTTTCCTCTAACAAAGTGTCCTCAAACACATCTCTACATCATGAGACACAAGAAAATCAAAATTCATCCAGCACAATGATGAATTCCATGGCACTATTCACCTCAAAACCTAGCATCCATGAAAATTTATGAAAATCATGTTTGAGTGAGGAAAACTTACCACCTATCTTCATAGAATACTCATAGAAGTGAACCCCAAGCTCCCTTGCTCTTAAAACACCCCAAAACACCAATCCCTCTCAAATTTTTGAAATCTTTGGGAAGGAGATATCTTTCCCCACAAGGATTCCCACTCAAAACCAAGGTTGGATTCACAATGAGGGGAAGATTCTAAGTGGTTTTGGCTTTGGAATGGGTTGATTTGGTTAAGGATAGGGAAAGTTAGGGTTTGGTCTTCAAGTTTCTCTCCTTCCCTCTCAATCGCTGCACCCATGAGGAAGAAGAAGGAAAATGAGGGAAGTGGGTCTAATTTCTCAACTTACATGTGTTAAGTTATCTTAGGGAGGTATAAGCTTATCTATCTATTTAACTCTGTTCACTTCCAAACTTTACCCAAAGGTCTGAAATATTTTTTTAGGAATATTTTTACTTTTACTTTTATATTTTGGGTACTTTTGCCTACACCCGTTTTTACCCTTTAATTCTCACCAACTGCACTTTTTGACTCAAAATGGGCCTTAATCCTTTTAATCAGGTATTTTACCTAATTTAACCCAATAATGCATGATTAATTATTTAATCACATGCAATTTATTAAATACTTGGGTTAGAGATATTATAAGGGTGATGAGTTGCGAAAACTTCTGGATAGGTATCCTACATCTGAATTGAATTCTTTCTGGTTAAGGAATCTCTTTCTAGTTGCTCTGGACATGGAGTGTGAATCAAACCCATGTTTGAATTGAAATTGAGATACTGATGCAAGTTTTTCCCTTCTGAATCAGGTAGATTCATATCTGAACCTTTCAATTGGCTAGAATCCGTTACTTGAATGAAACTAGATCTCATGGAATCATATTGAATATTTGATGATACATGGGGCGTTTGATACATGAGATAAATTTTGTTATCAGGGAAATGTAATTAGTGGGAAAATGGTTGGAAATTAAATTAGTGGGGAAATTTAAAAAAAGTTATTTGGTAGACCGGAATATTACCAGGAAAATTATCAATAATTTACTAAGACTATGTTTGGTTGAAAGTAAAAGATTGATAGGAAAAAATATCAAAAACCGAAAATACCCCTTACAAATCTTGACTTTCTTTATTAAATAGACCCGTTGTAGTATCGTTGGACACCTATGCAACCAATGTTCGTCATTTTGTTGTCCCTTTCTATGTTTGTCGCTCCTATTGAAGGCCATATTGCATCACTCCGGCAAAGTCAGGCAATGGTCTGAAGTTGAAATCAGCACCGACATTTCAGCTTGGACATCAGCATCAAGTTGCAAGGTGCCATCATAAAGTGAGTAACGAATGTTATCCTTTTCATGTATAGAGGCATCTTCCTGTTCGCTGTTAGGTTTTCATTCATAGTTGCTTTTTGTGCTGGTTTTCGTTTTCATGGTTGGGGGTGGAAAACATTATTTTGTTTTTTTTATGGTAAATATGTTTGAAATGTTGAAAGCCTGAAGTTTTAATTAAAAAAATGGAAACCTTTTGGTAGTTTTTTTCCTCAGAATGAAAAAAAATGAAGTGCTGCTGGCCATATGGGCACAGACTACAGTGATGCAAATGGGACTGTACTCTTGGGTATGGTAATGCAGCCTGCTGTAAGAACCCGCACCGCTAATTAAGGAATTTAATTAGATAATTATGTGATTAATGAGATAATTCCATAATTGACCCTAATAATTATGAGAAGGCTTGTATAATTATAGTAAGTGAGTAATAATGCTGAAAGTCACTTTTCTGACGAAAGATGCACATACTGGTTCTGCTACTCGGTATAAATGCGTACCGATGAAGTATCTCGGAAAATTATAAAAAAGTGCATGAATATTCCTAGAATAATATGTAGGACTGTGATTTCAAGTTTCAAGTTAAAATAATAAGAACTGGTACCAGAATTGATACTGGCTATAGAAAAGAGCGTACCGGAAAGGTGCTGCAAAAATTAATATAAAAATATGATAAATCTTGTAAATTGAGTAGGTTCAGAATCCTAAGTTTGGGATTAAAATGCTAAGCGTAGCATTTAGCGCTAATAGAATGCGTTTAAGTTTAAACCGACTATAAATACAACTTTTGCACTAAACTCTAGGCATTCCCTATTCTTCTACGTGGCTTTGGTGGCTGATCAGCCCTTTGGCATTGTTCCATTGCTGGTCTCCTTGCACTTTGTGAGCCAAGTGGCCTTTCTTCCTTGTTCTTCATTGAATCACCATAGATTTTGATAGTGTATCTTGTGAAGTTGAGAGCCACCATATTCTGAGTTATTGTTGTCTTTAGCTTGTGTGTGGGAAGGATGTGCTCCTTGTTTGTGGGCTGAGTTGTTGGTCCTCTTTGGTGAGAGCCATTTCTTTGCCTTTGGAGGCTTCAAGGAGCTTTCTTGGTAGCAAAGATCCAAACTTTGATGGTCAAATTTGTGGTTTTTAAAGTCAGTAGCTTGGTGCTGTTGTGAGTGCTCTAAGTCACTCTTATTTTCTGAGTTTGGGGCTCTTGAGGTGAGCCATGATCACCTCTGTCATTTTGAGGTTTTAAGCTTGTTTAATCGGTTAATAAGTAAAACTTGGATCATTTAAGTAAATGAATGTTTTTTTGGGTTCATAACATGTTGTTTATCTGTTTAGAGATTCATTGGACTCCCAATCGCATTTGGACCCTTAAAAATGGGATTATGCATATCACTATTCGTATTTCTGCATTATGGTGAAGAAGTATTCGAATACTTTTCGAGTGGTATTCGAATACTTGTTCACTGGTAGTCGAATACTCCCTGCAGGAGTATTGGGATACTTTTCTAGGAAGAAAAGTATTCGGATACCTTTGAAGAAGTATTTGAATACGAATACAGTGAGGTTTGGTATTCGGATACTGTGGTATTCGGATACTGGGGGGAAAAGTATTCAGATACTTTGTAGTATTCGAATACTTAATTGAAAGTAATCAAATTCTTTCTGGAGAGCTGGAGTATTCGAATACTACTCGTGGAGTATTTGAATACTTCCTGCAGAAACAGCATGTGATGAGTTAAAATGAGTAAGAAAGACTTAATCACTTAATTTAATCTGAGCTATGATTATTGATGATTAATTATGGTATGGGAAGATTATGATTGTGCTGTTTGTGGGCCTTGAGCTTGTGTGGACTCTTGGTTTGGATAGCTAGCTTACAAGGTAAGCTTTTGTGTCCTCGGTTTAGCCATTGTTGGTTCCACCATGTCCCATGGGGGTATGGTTATATGCATGATGTTGTTTTCATGATATATTGATTTGTTGAAATGCTGTTGAACTGTTATATGCGAGTGCCTTTATGATATGCATGTGGTGTTCCACCTATACGGTAAGCCTGAGTATGTGCTACATACAAGAGGGTGAGGCTGTGGGTGAGGTGCAAGCGATGTTCCTTGTACTAACTGTAGGTAATAGACGTATTCCTGCATTTCTCTAGCCAGTAGAATTGTTATAACACACATGGCATGAATATCTGTTGCACTGCATAGTTTTGGAACTGATATGGAATTACTGCTTTTGAACTTATATTGTACATGTGAGTGAGCTTGGGGTGGAAGATCCTTGAGGACCCCTTGTCTTACTGAGATTTCTTGTTTAGAGATCTCACCCCACGTCTGGGGACGCTTATTTCAGGTTCACGTAACTTGGGGGCTGATGCTTCTAGCGGCAGGAGGGCCAGAGCTTAGCTGATATTGTTGTTTATCTTTATGCTGACATGACTGATTGGATGACGTTTATGTTTTCCGCCTTTATATTATGTTGTTGTTGTTGAGACTTTTGTTGGGCTTGTGCCTTATTTTGCGAGCATGGGGTTTGTCCATGTCGCTTGATGTTAGTACCTTTTATTTGAGTTGTATAAACTATCAGGGTTTTCCGGTCTACGTGTTGTAGTTCCGTGACTAGAGACTCATTTATGTTATTTATATTATGAGGCATTTCGGTTAGCTGTCTATTTGCAATTTACATACGGCCGATGTTTTGAAAATGATTAAGTAATCAAGTTGGTAATAATAATGACGTCATAATTGAAAAGAAAAAGATATTCTGCATTTTTTAATTAAGTGCAGCTTAATACGATGATATGATAACATACCAGATATATACGGGGTGTTACACATGCAGACCTGAACCACCTTCAGTCATGAAGACCTTATGGTACTCCTTAGGAAAATGGTGGCCATGCTCGACAAGGTGGTTATGGTGTTGGCTATGGCAGTGGTAAAGTCGGACAAGGAAAACACCAGTAATATATTGTCAGTTGTAATTTTGAAAGGTTGTTCAGTTTGAACTTGTGGATGCAAGTATTTAAATACATCTTGAATGATCCTCTGATCTTCGTGTTAAGGGGTCTGAAGTTTGATGCTTAAAATACATAGGGACTGGTTTGGTTGCAGTATGGCATGATGTGTAGAATATGTATATGTGAATAATACTATGTTAGTTTGTATTTACACTCTTTTCGCGTGTTGCTTGTAATTTGTGTGCTTGTCATCGTGGTATATTTGGAACTGTTAGTTGTTTGTTGCATTTCAGATATAGTAGCTTTTTTATATATGGTTAGATTGAGTTAATTATCTATATGTGTAACAAGGTTGTCTACAAAAAAATAAGACATATAATTGAAGGAAGCGGATGGGGATGTCGATTAAAAAAAGTTCAGTTTTTATATATATGTTTTTATGCAATTGTATATAGTGAAAGTTTACTATTGTCTGACTCTTTGTATGTCCCCAATTTTCCACATGCCTGTAACGGTGCCAGGAATTTTTCAAACGATAATACCCTTTCTTGAAGGAACAATGGGTGGATGTGGGTCAGGAGTAGGTGGGTCGAAAAGCATAATATCCAAGCATTCGTCATCGTGGTCCCCATCAAGGGTGAAGGTTTGCTACTGTGGATTGCCAGCTGAGTTGCGAATGTCTTAAACGACAAGGAATCCAAGAAGGCAGTTTTTTGGGTGTGCTAATTTCAGAACCAAGCAGGAGTTCCATTTCTTTGAATGTTTTGAAGAATCAACATGTCGTAATTGTGTTTATTATGAGAAGTTGTTGACATTGTTGAAATTATTAGTAGTTATGGTTATTGTCATTGTTATAACATTTGGAATAATCATGAGGGAAATGTTTAAGTATCTTTGACTTGTATTTTGATGGTAACCAAGCTGTTATAGTCTCTTAGTTGTATGTCCATATTGTGGACTGCCTGTTATTTTGGTGAAGTGTGGAGGTGTAAAACTTTGGTGTATAATATTTAGACTTGTATTTTGTACTCTCTCTCATCCAATTGTATGATGATATGGTACACCTCTCTTTCTCTCTCGTTATGTGCCTCTTTGTTTGTCTTTGTCTATACCTCTGTCTAACTGCTCATTTGTTAACTCTGAAGGGTGAATATTACTTTTCATCAATTTTTTATCATGTTGTTGGGCAGGACTTTCAATGTTATGTGCCTCTTTTTCTAAATTCTTCACATGGCATTATGATTGCACAGAGCTATAACATCCCAGTCATGGTTATTTGTGGCAGTTGAATGTCATGTGGATATATGCATTTGCTCTATTGTTAGGTCTTTATTTTTTCCTGGTAGGGTGTAGTTATGTGCCTTGTCATATGATGTTGACCAGTACTATTTCTCAGCATGACATTCCTTGCAGAAGCTATACAGGTGGGTTAATTGTAAGTACAAATAAAAGGAAACTTGTTTGGTGTTGCGCTCATGGCAAGTGCATCGATCGTACAAGTAATATAATGTTTAAGTAAAGAATCGTTCTCACGAGGATTAAAACTCAATCACTAGTTCACTACTTTGACTTAAGTTGGACAATCAAAATTATATTTGGATCAAGAATTGATTTGTAAATTAAATTAATTAAACTAATTAATAGCAAGAATAAGAGCAAGAAATTAAAGATTCGAATTAATTAATAGAAAAGAACGTAGCTAGGGTTTCGATTTCCTTCAATCTCTCGATTACGTCTGAATTCCTTCTTTAAGTTAATCGTCCTTAATATCAATCTAATCGATTCTTTCTAATGTAATTAGGGCTCAATCCCTTGTTACCCTAAATGTTTACAATCTTGCAAGAACTCTAGTTCCCTAGTTATTTCCCAAGAAAGCAAGCATTAAATTCAAGAATCTCAAGATTACGCAAATCCTATGTCTATCCCTATAATTATAAAGCTTATAATGAAATTATTAGATACAAATCATGCACCAACATTCCTATTGTCATGCATTTACCTAAGATCAATATATAAGATTCAAGCTCATATAAAGCATTAAGAAAAGATTATTTCATTCATGATAAAAAGAAAAATTAACATAAAGAATTGTTCAAGACACAAAAGATTAATTGAATTCCATCTAACCCTAACTACTTAAGAATTTAGTCGGACATAGCAAGATTAAGAACGAAAGAAAATATAAAAGCTTCCCCAAACTCCATAGTTGATTGGTGAATCTTCAATATCTCCAGTGCAAGCTTGATTTTGATCCATCTCCGTCGCTCACGAACAGGAACTGGGTGTTTCTCCGCGTACCCTCTGCCTCCAAGTACCAAGAACTCTCAAGGAATGTCAAAAAGTTCTTAATTCTGAGTCAAAATGTGTTTTTATTGGCCAAGAATCCATGCCCTAGATGGTTATTTCAGATGGGCCTAAGTTGGGTTTCTGGGGTGCTTAAGCCTCCTAACTTGTGCATGAAAATTTAACTTGGCGCGCTTAAGCGTGCTCTTCGAAACACAACTTTTACTCTTGTTCGCGCTTAAGCCCTGAGTTGGGGGCTTAAGCTTCCTCATGTAGTGGCTATTTGCTTATTTTGGAATAATTGGGAGGCTTAAGCTTTGAAATGGGGGATTAAGCCTCCTCTTCAACAACTTGATTTTTCTTGATTTTCTTTAGATAGATCCTCATATCTTCTAGTTTTGATCTCTATCTATCCAATCTTCATCTTTAACTGCATTTATCATCAAATTCCTTCCAAATAGCAAATATAAATATTATTTAATTCTTAATCACATAATTCATGTATTTTATATCAAAACCCTAGTTTTTACTCATTTAACTTGATAATTCATCTGATTTTAGTCTAAAAAAAAAAGATAAACTAAAGGTTTATCAAACAATTCCCAGATTTGAAGATTGCTATCCTCAGCAATTAACTTAAATAAAACTATGGAAAAAGTGGAGACAGCTGATCATGCTTGTTGAATAACAAACAAGAAACTGATCAATTTTAAGATATCAGAGTATTCAAACTTGTTAAAAATCAATGACACATCAATCTCAAGCAAACATCTAGTCATAAAATCATAACATGAGTTCTCAAAATAACAAGTAGTATCATTCAAATCCATAACACCCTCTCACTGGGATTTTCATTTATTCACTCACACTCAAGTGTCTGAGGGTATGTGTTTCACTCGTATTTCACTGAATTAACACTACCATAAGCTTGTTTATATTCTCACTATCCACACTCTAATTGGCATACAAATTCAATCAAGAGGTCTTTGTTAAGGTTGTAATGTGGCTTAGGTAAAAGGGAAGGAATCTTTTGGTAAAATGGCTTACTGATCAAAAGTCAAACTCAAAGAGGAACCAACATAACTGTTCAACACATAACAACATAATTTTCTTATTTGCTTTCCCCTCTTTTCTTCTTTCACTTACTCATATAACATGAGTTCTTTTCTTTCTTTCCCTTTTTCTTTTTCGTTTCTTTACATATACACATTTCAACCTTTTTATTTTCATTTTCTTTTCCACCACTTTTTGGATTTTTCCTCTTTTCACATTTTCTTCCGTACACTAGAGTTTAATTTCTCTATTTTTGTTTCAACTATACTCAGTTCCTCATTTAAATTTGAAATTCAATCAGTTCAGGTGAGGATGTGTATGGAATGGCTATTCACAATAAGCTGTCAATGAATAAATAGGCATAGGCTCAAAAGGGCTTAATCTAAGGATAAACATCAGGGTGGCTATTTGGCTATCTAGATTTTAGAAATAACTACCTTTATCATTTCAACAATTATATACCATAGACCATCTCAACGAGAAATAAAACAAGTTCTAGAGTGATTCAAACAGTAAAGTTCACACCAAAAAAATAATTTCTATTTAGGCTCAAAGCTTACGGCTAAGGGTGTGAGATTCATTTTTTCACTATTTATCTGATCACTTATGTTATTCTTCTCTTATTCCAATGAACTATGATGCATGCTTGACTGACGCTCATTTATGTGTGAAAATAAATTAACATCATCATACAATCTCCTGTAATTATTCACTATGCATACATGTCGAGCACAATGGAATTTTTTTTTTAAATTCACCATTTTAAAATTTCACTAAATATTTAGTGACTAAGGATAGATGGTTATTAAAGAAAACTACCTTGAAAACTTTAAAACTTAAAGTAAATTAATATAATTAAAAATCTAATTTAAACTAATACTAAATAAACTAATACGAAATCAAAATAATTTAAATTAAGATCATATGAAATAATATTGAGAAATCTCCCCTGAAATATTGCATTTACACTTTGGATAATTTATGTGTAATCTTGAATTCCTCCTTCCGACCATGTGAAGTTTGGGGTCTGATGAATCGCGTGGTGCCTGTAAGAACCCGCACCGTTAATTAAAGAATTTAATTAATTAATTATGCAAAATTATTAAATGATTCCATAATTGACCCTAATAATTATTATGAGGCTCTAATAATTATAGTAAGTGATTTAGAACGCTGATAGTCTCTTTTCGGAAGAAAAGTGCAGATACTGGTTCTGCTAGTCGGTATAAATGTGTACCGAAAAAGTATCCCGGAAAATTAATGTAAGTGCATGATAATTACTAGAATAATATATAAGACTTGTAAAACGAGTTTCAAGTCCAAATAATGAGAACTGGTGCCAGAAACTGATACTGGCTATGAAAAGCGCTTACCGAAAAGGTGCTCCGAAAAATATAATAAAAATATGATAATTATTGTAAAATTGAGTAGGTTAAGAATCCAAAGTTTGGGATTAAAATGCTAAGCGTAGCAATTAAAGCTAATACTGCGTGTTTTATTGCTAAGTGGCTATAAATACCCTCTTTAAGGGCACTAAACCCTAGAAAACAGACTTTTGAGCGTGAGTGTTGGCTGGTCAGGTTGTTGAGCACTGTTCCAATGCCTTGGTGCCTCCTTGTGTGAGCTTGAAGCCTTTTCTTCCACTTTTCTTCATCAAAATGCCTTACTTGAGTAAGAGTGACCCTTGAGGTTGAGTGTGAGGGTTTGTTTCTGAGTCTTTGTTGCTGTTGGTTGGGAGTGTTTTGAGGCTGTGTTGCTGAGTTGTGAGTGAGAGACCTTGTCATGGCATTTTGTGGTGCTAAGAAGTGATCTTTTGGCCTAAAAGACCAAGCTTGATGTGCCATTTTCGTGTCTTGCTTTAGTCTGAACCTTGGTGCTGTGAAGAGTGCTCCATTTGTGCCTCATTTTCGGAGTTGTGAGCCTTTGAGGTATACCTTGATCACCTCTTTGTCATTTTGGAGTTTAAAGCTTGTTTAATCAATTAAAAAGAGGAACTTTAACCATTTGAGTAAAAGAGTGTGTTTTTGGGTTCATAACTTGTTGGTGATTATCTGTTTAGGGAGTCATTGGACTCCCAATCGCTTTTGGACCTTTAAATTTGGGATTATGCAGAAGTTGGCTCGAATTTCTGCATTCTGTTGAAGGAGTATTCAAATACTTTTCGTGTAGTATTCGAATACTTGTTCATCAGGTAGTCGAATACTCATTGCTAGAGTATTGGGATACTTTCTGGGAAGAAAGTATTCGATTACCCTTGCAGAAGTATTCGAATACTTAATAGTATTTGAATACTTGGGGTTTGGTATTCGGATACCTTGTGGTATTCAAATACTGGAGTGAAAGTATTCGGATACTTTCTGGAGAGTTGGAGTATTCAAATACTACTCGTAGAGTATTCAAATACCTCCTGCAGAAACAGCATGTAATGAGTTAAAATGAGTAAGAAAGACTTAATCACTTAGTGTAATCTGTGCTATGATTATTGATGATTAATTATGGTATGGGCAGATTGTGATTGTGCTGTTTGTGGGCCTTGAGATAGTGTGGACTCTTGGCTTGGATAGCTAGCTTGCAAGGTAAGCTTTCGTGTCCTCGGTTTAGCCATGTTATGGTTATACCATGTCCCATGGGGGTATGGTATATGCATGCTGTGTTATATGCTTTTGATATTTTGGAAATGCTGTTGAGCTGTTATATGCTAGTGCCTTGTTGATATGCGTGTGGTGTGCCACCTATACGGTAAGCCTGAGTATGTAGTACATACAATATGGTGAGGCTGTGGGTGAGGTGCAAGTGATGTTCCTTGTACTACATGTAGGTATAGACGTATTCCTGCATTTCTCTGGCCAGTAGAATAGTTTAGACACCCATGTCGTGAATATTTGTTGCACTGCATAGTTTTGAGAACTTATATTGAATTACTGCTTTGAGAACTTATATTGCACATGTAAGTGAGCTTGGGGTGGAAGATCCTTGAGGACCCCTTGTCTTACTGAGATTTCTGGTTTAGAGATCTCACCCCACGTTTGGGGAATGCTTATTTCAGGGTCAGGTAATGTTGAGACCTCAGGCGGCAGGAGGCCGGAGCTGAGTTAGCTAGTGATGATGTTATTTGCTGACATGTTGGATGCTGGATATGCTTGCTTTTTATGCTTTGAGCTTCATTCTATGATTATGATTATCTTGTTGAGACGTTGTTTATTTGGTGAGCATGGGGATTGTCCATGCCACGTAGACTTGTTATGTCTTGCTTTTATTAGAGTTGTATTAATGTATCAGGATATTGTCCGGATTACGTGATACAATGTCGTGACTTAGATACACACTTTATTTTTATATTGAGGTATTTTAGTAGATGTCTTATTGCAATTTACATACAGGCGATATTTTATGAAATTGATTAAGTAATCAACTTGGCTAAGTTTAATGACGTCATAATTGAAAAGAAAAAGAATATTCCGCATTTTTAATTAAGCGTAGCTTAATACGATGTATTGATAACGCTACCGGATATATACGGTGTGTTACATTTTATGGTATCAGAGCAACGATTCAAGGGAAAAGCCTGTATGTATTGCAATGATTAGGTTGTTTAGTTGTGTCTGTTTTGTGTGTTTGCTCCGTCGAGTATTATTTTGATAATGCATATGTGATCACATTGCGTGGGCCTGATCAACTCATAATTTTTGTAACTTGTGCAGAGTCATGGTAAGACTTGGGAGAAACCGTGAGACTTCGGAGGATCAGCCCGATCCTGTCCTAGCTGCATTGGCTGAGATGCAGGCGGCCTGACAAGCCGACCAGGAGGCCATGAGAATGGCAAACTAGGCCATGTTGCACGCCGTCAAAGAGGCGAACAGGAAGGCCACTGAGGATGTGTTGGAGGCCAACCGTCTAGCGAACATGACGATGTTTAGAGTCATGTTGGAGGAGATGAGGAATGGTCCTGTTGTTGACCATGTTCCTCTGCCACCACCTCCACCGCCACCACCACCACCTCCACCCAGTCTACAGGATGACTCTCAGAGTCAGATGGGTGATGGCAGTCACCTTACGGGGGCCATGCAGACCGTCCCTGTTTTTGTTGAGGATCGAGATGAGATCGATCGCCGGCTGAATGCTTTCCGTAAGCATAAGCCACCTACCTTTGATGGAGCCTTTGATCCTATTGCTGCGGCGCGTTGGCTTTAGGCGTTGGACAAGATATTTCGGGTCATGCAGTGCACAGATCCACAGAAGTTGATGTTCACTACATACATGTTGCAGGGCGATGCCCATGAGTCGTGGACAAACATTTCTCATATCTACGAGATGCAGGGTCATGTGATGACGTGGCCATTGTTCGAGGATTTCTTCTTGGGTCAGTACTTTCCGTATGACGCTCAGGGAGGCAGCAGGGAGAGTTTGACAGATTAGTTCAGGGCTCGTTGTCTGTGGACGAGTACCTGGCCAAGTTCAACCAGTTGGTGAAGTTTGCACACTTCAGGATGGCGAGGCCTACTCCTATATTCTTGGCTGCTAAGTTCCGTAGGGGACTTAGTGAGGATATTGTTGGTTACCTTGCTGGTTCTGCTTCGAGAGACTTTGGGACATTGGTTCAGCAGTGTCGTGATATTGAGAATTTCTACAGCACGAGTAAGGCCAAGGTTGCTGAGGCGACGGAGGTTGTAGCTGGTAGTTCCACTTCTTGAAGAGATAGGAAGTTTGGGAACAAAGGTAAAGGTAAACAGATGGCAGCTTGGCAGGCGCCGAATCAGTTCAAGAGGACTTCTGCTCAGGGAAGTGCAGCGAGACCTCCTGCTCCCAGGTGCTCGGGATGCGGGAAGACTCATTTTGGGCCGTGTTCTACCGGCCAGTTGATTTGTTTTCAGTGTGGCAGGGCTTCTCCAGAGACTGTCCATCAGCGACGGCGAAGGCTACTGCAGTGCAGGCAGTGCCACTTCAGATGGTCCCCCTTCCACCTACTTCGGCACCGGCAGTGCCACCATCTTCTGGGAGAGTTTATACTCTGGATCGTCAGCAGTCGGACCGAGCTCCGAACCTTGTTAGAGGTACTGTTACCATTAGTGGTTCACCTATTGATGACTTGTTTGACTCTGGGGCTACGCATTCTTTTGTTGCAACCCCGATTGCTATGGGGCTTGAGTTGCCTATTTATGTGCTTTCTCCACCGTTGCGGGTTACCAACGCCACCGGAGAAAAGTGTGATGCGACCACTGTTCATCGCGATGTAGCGTTTCAGTGGGATGGCCGTGAGTTCTCGGTAGATCTGATAGGATTGTCGATGGCCAACTTGGAGGTTATTCTGGGCATGGATTGGCTGTCCAAAAATTGTGTGATGATTGACTGTTGTGCCAAGCGTGTGGAGTTGTCTCCGTATGATTCCACAACTAGTTCCTCGCCGTACATTTCGTTGATGCAGGCTAGGAGAGCCTTGAGAGCAGGGGCATATGGATATGTCATGTTGGGAGGTTTGGCGAGTGGGACACAGGAGGATATCACTGGCATTCCTGTGGTGAGGGAATTCCTCGAGGTGTTTCCTGAGGAGATTCCTGAGTTTCTGCCACAGAGGGAGATAGAGTTCTCCATTGATCTGTTGCCTGGTGTGGGGCCTATTTTATTAGCTCCATACCGGATGTTGCCACCGGAGCTGGCAGAGCTGAAGAAACATATTAAAGATCTTTCAGCGAAAGATTTCATTAGACCGAGTGTGTCTCCTCGAGGAGCACCGGTCATTTTTGTGAAGAAAAAGGATGGGACAATGTGATATTGCACCGACTACAGGCAGCTGAACAAGGTGACAATCAAGAACAAGTATCCCCTTCCTCGAATTGATGATCTGTTGGATCAGCTCAGGGGTGCTTGCGTGTATTCCAAGATTGATCTCCGGTCCGGATACTATCAGATTCGGGTGAAGCCGAAGGATGTCTCGAACACCGCATTTCGCTCGAGATACGGTCACTTTGAGTACTTGATGATTCTGTTCGGACTCACCAATGCACCTTCTGTGTTCATAGATTATATGAACCGGATTTTCCAGTCGTACCCGGATCAATTTGTGATCGTCTTCATTGACGATATTTTGATTTACTCCAAGACGGAGGAGGAGCATGTAGAGCATCTGAGAATTGTTCTGCAAGTGCTGAAGGAGAAGAAGCTGTATGCGAAGCCTTCCAAATGTGAGTTTTGGCTCAAGTCTGTAAAGTTTCTTGGGCATGTTATTTCTGCTGAAGGAGTTGCAGTGGATCCGAACAAGATCGAGGCTGTACTGGATTGGGAGAGACCCAAGACAGTTACGAAAGTGAGGAGCTTTCTGGGTTTGGCAGGTTACTATCGGAGGTTCATCAAGGGATTCTCCACCATGGTTTTCACATTGACTCGCCTTACCCGGAAGGAGACTCCATTTGTATAGACTCACGAGTGTGAGGTCTGTTTTCAGGAGTTGAAGGAGAGACTGACTACTACACATGTGTTGGTCCTTCCTAATCCTGCGTTTGAGATTGAGCTTTACACCGACGCCTTCGGCAAGGGGCTAGGTTGAGTGTTGATGAAGTTGGGCAAAGTGATTGCCTATGCTTTGAGGCAGTTGAAACCTCATGAGGAGAACTACCTTACTTATGACTTGGAGTTGGCTGCTATTGTGTTTGCTTTCAAGATTTGAAGGCATTATCTTTTTGGTTTGAAGTTTGTGGTGTTCAGTGACCACAAGAGTTTGAAGTATCTCTTCGTCCAGAAAGAGTTGAACATGAGGCAGAGGAGATGGATGGAGTTCATAAAGGACTACGACTTCGAGCTGAGGTATCATCCTGGCAAGGCCAATGTGGTAGATGATGCTTTGAGTCAGAAATCCAGTAGCTCATCAGTTTGTTACTTGGTAACTTTGATGTGGTTGAGAATTTTCGAAACCTGGCAGTGACCGCTCAATGTGGGAGTGCACTTCTCAAGATGGAAGCAGCAGATGTCATGAACGAGTTGTTAGAAAAGATCAAAGAGGCACAAGTTTAGAGGGAGTGTCTGGATTATGTGAAGAACCAAGACGGTGTGTCTTGGAATGATGATGGACTTCTTTTGTTTCAGCAGAGGATCGTGGTTCCTCGAGGTCCGTTGACCGAAGAGGTTATGGCAGAGAGCCATAAGGGTCAGTTTTTTATCCACCCTGGTGCTACTAAGATGTATCAAGACCTGAAGAAGAACTTCTGGTGGTCGGGCATGAAGAAAGATGTTGATGTCTTTGTGTCCAAGTGTTTGGTTTGCCAGAAGGTGAAGATTCAACATCAGAGACCGTCTAGTGAACTTCAACCTCTTGAAGTACCACAGTGGAAGTGGGAAGGTATTTCCATGGATTTCGTTGTGGGTTTGCCTAAGACTCAGGCGGGTTGTGACTCTATTTGGGTCATTGTGGACAGACTGGCGAAGTCTGCCCATTTTCTTCCAGTGAAGGTGAGCTTCACTACAGAGTAGTTGGCCAAGCTTTATGTTCGCGAGATTGTGAGGCTTCACGGAGTGCCCGAGAGTATCATCAGTGATAGGGACCCGAAGTTCACATCTCGGTTCTGGGAGGCGCTGCAGGAGGCTTTTGGTACGCAGTTGAGATTGAGTACCGCCTATCACCCTCAGACTGATGGACAAAATGAGAGGACCATCCAGACCTTGGAGGACATGTTGCGAGCTTGCACGTTGGAGCAAGGCTCGGCATGGGATAGGTACCTTCCGTTGGTTGAGTTTTCGTACAACAACAGCTTTCATGCTAGCCTGGGCATAGCGCCCTACGAAGCACTGTATGGTAGGAGGTGTCGGACTCCTACCTGTTGGTCTGAGGTTGGAGACAAGGAGCTTTTTGGCTTGGACTTTATCCAAGATACCACCTTGCAGATCCAGATGATCCGTGAAAAGTTGAAGCAGGCGCAGAATCGCCAGAAGAGCTACTATGATGTCAAGCATCGTCCGCTGGAGTTCAGTGAGGGTGAGTACGTGTTTGTGAGACTGTCACTTGTCACCAGTGTTGCTCGGGCACTCGGAATGAGGAAGCTGAGCCCGCGATATATTGGGTCATACCAGATTCTTGGTAGAATAGGACCTGTTGCCTACCGGCTTGCCTTGCCTCCGAACTTAGCTAACATCCACGACGTGTTTCACGTGTCTCAGCTTCAGAAGTACATAGCAGATCCTTCGTACGTGGTGCAACCTGATGATGTGGAGGTTCGGGAGAACCTGAAAACCCTCGTCGGACCACTTAAGATTCTCGATCGTGGCGAGAAGCAGCTGAGGAGCAAGATCATTCTGATGGTCAAAGTGCAGTGGACCGGAAGAACTCTTGAACAGTGTACTTGGGAGCGAGAGGACGAGCTTCTCCGGCAGTACCCCGAGCTTCGAGACAGGTATGTTTCTGATTTTGAGGACAAAATCCTGAAAAGGTGGGGTGAATATAAGAACCCGCACCGTTAATTAAGGAATTTAATTAATTAATTATACAAAATTAGGAAATGATTCCATAATTGACCCTAATAATTATTATGAGGCTCTAATTATTATAGTAAGTGATTTAGAACGCTGATAGTCTCTTTTCGGAAGAAAAGTGCAGATACCGGTTCTGCTAGTCGGTATAAATGCGTACCGAAAAAGTATCCCAGAAAATTAATGTAAGTGCATGATAATTACTAAAATAATATATAGGACTTGTAAAACGAGTTTCAAGTCCAAATAATGAGAACTGGTGCCAGAAACTGATACTAGCTATGAAAAGCGCGTACCGGAAAGGTGCTCCGAAAAATATAATAAAAATATGATAATTCTTGTAAAATTGAGTAGGGTAAGAATCCAAAGTTTGGGATTAAAATGCTAAGCGTAGCAATTAAAGCTAATACTGCGTGTTTTATTGCTAAGTGGCTATAAATACCCTCTTTAAGGGAACTCAACCCTAGAAAACAGACTTTTGAGTGTGAGTGTTGGCTGGTCAGGTTGTTGAGCACTGTTCCATTTCCTTGGTTCCTCCTTGTGTGAGCTTGAAGCCTTTTCTTCCACTTTTCTTCATCAAAATGCCTTACTTGAGTAAGAGTGACCCTTGAGGTTGAGTGTGATGGTTTGTTTCTGAGTCTTTGTTGCTGTTGGTTGGGAGTGTTTTGAGGCTGTGTTGCTGAGTTGTGAGGGAGAGACCTTGTCATGGCATTTTGTGGTGCCAAGAAGTGATCTTTTGGCCTAAAAGACCAAGCTTAGTGTGTCATTTCTGTGTCTTGCTTTAGTCTGAACCTTGGTGCTGTGAAGAGTGCTCCATTTGTGCCTCATTTTAGGAGTTGTGAGCCTTTGAGATAAACCTTGATCACTTCTTTGTCATTTTGGAGTTTAAAGCTTGTTTAATCAATTAAAAAGAGGAACTTTAACCATTTGAGTAAAAGAGTGTGTTTTTGGGTTCATAACTTGTTGGTGATTATCTGTTTAGGGAGTCATTGGACTCCCAATCGCTTTTGGACTTTTAAATTTAGGATTATGCAGAAGTTAGCTCGAATTTTTGCATTCTGTTGAAGGAGTATTCGAATACTTTTCATGTAGTATTCGAATACTTGTTCATCAGGTAGTCGAATACTCATTGCTGGAGTATTGGGATACTTTCTGGGCAGAAAGTATTTGATTACCCTTGCAGAAGTATTCGAATACTTAATAGTATTCGAATACTTGGGGTTTGGTATTCGGATACCTTGTGGTATTCGAATACTGGAGTGAAAGTATTCGGATACTTTCTGGAGAGCTGGAGTATTCGAATACTACTCGTGGAGTATTCGAATACCTCCTGCAGAAACAGCATGTAATGAGTTAAAATGAGTAAGAAAGACTTAATCACTTAGTGTAATCTGTGCTATGATTATTGATGATTAATTTTGGTATGGGCAGATTGTGATTGTGCTGTTTGTGGGCCTTGAGATAGTGTAGACTCTTGGCTTGGATAGCTAGCTTGCAAGGTAAGCTTTCGTGTCCTCGGTTTAGCCATGTTGTGGTTCCACCATGTCCCATGGGGGTATGGTATATGCATGCTGTGTTACATGCTTTTGATGTTTTAGAAATATTGTTGAGCTGTTATATGCTAGTGCCTTGTTGATATGCGTGTGGTGTGCCACCTATACGGTAAGCCTGAGTATGTAGTACATACAATATGGTGAGGTTGTGGGTGAGGTGCAAGCGGTGTTCCTTGTACTACATGTAGGTATAGATGTATTCCTGCATTTCTCCGGCTAGTAGAATAGTTTAGACACCCATGTCATGAATATCTGTTGCACTGCATAGTTTTGAGAACTTATATTGAATTACTGCTTTGAGAACTTATATTGCACATGTAAGTGAGCTTGGGGTGGAAGATCCTTGAGGAACCCTTGTCTTACTGAGATTTCTGGTTTAGAGATCTCACCCCACGTTTGGGGACTGCTTATTTCAGGGTCAGGTAATGTTGAGACCTCAGGCGGCAGGAGGCCGGAGCTGAGTTAGCTAGTGATGATGTTATTTGCTGAAATGTTGGATGCTGGATATGCTTGTTTTTTATGCTTTGAGCTTCATTCTATGATTATGATTATCTTGTTGAGACGGTGTTGATTTGGTGAGCATGGGGATTGTCTTTGCCACATAGACTTGTTATGTCTTGCTTTTATTAGAGTTGTATTAATGTATCAGGATATTGTCCGGATTACGTGATGTAATGTCGTGACTTAGATACACACTTTATTTATATATTGAGGTATTTCAGTAGATGTCTTATTGCAATTTACATACAGGCGATATTTTATGAAATTGATTAAGTAATCAACTTGGCTAAGTTTAATGACGTCATAATTGAAAAGAAAAAGAATATTCCGCATTTTTAATTAAGCGTAGCTTAATACGACGTAATGATAACACTACCGGATTTATACGGGGTGTTACAGTGCCCATTCCCAGATTTAAATCTTGCTATCCTCAGCAATTAATTTAAATCTAAAAAAACTCCTTAGCGAGAAATCAAAAAAATATAATATTGCATTCTGCACACATGTCAGAGAATGACCTACGTCAGCATGTCGTATATCCAAAAAATCATAGTCATGTCTAGATCTGTCTCAATATACATCCATATCATCATCAACTAACATCAACAAATATATACACCAAAATAACAAAATATAAAAGTCTAAAAACTGATATGAGGTCAATCCTCCTCCATATCAGTAGTAGGTGCAGTATCCTCCTCTGTGTAAGAACCTGCACTGTTATTTTAAGAATTTAAATTAATTAAATGTGAAAATTAGGAAATAATTCCATAGTTGACCCTAATAATTATGAGAGGGCTGAAATAATTATAGTAAGTGAGTAGTAATGTTGAAAGTCGCTTTTCTGACGAAAAGTGCAGATACCGGTTCTGGCTCATGGTATAAATGTGTACCGATGAAGTATCCCAGAAAATTATGAAAAGTGTGTATATATTACTAGAATAATATATAGGACTAGTATAACAATTTTGGAGTCAAAATAATGAGAATTGGTGTCAGAACTGGTACCGACTACGTAAGAGCGTGTACCGGCAAAGTGCTGCGAAAAATAAAATAAAAATATGAAAAATCTTAGAAAAATTGCTAGGTTCATAATATGAAGTTTGAGATTAAAATGATAAGCGTAGCTATTAATGCTAAGTGTGCAATTACACTTAAGTGGGCTATAAATACTATTTGGGCTCTAAACCCTAGGCCATATTGAGCTGCTACGTGAGTCCTTGGAGCTGCTAATCAGCCTCTTCCCCACTCTTGCCTTCCTCCCTTTGGAAAACCACCAAGTTGCCACCTTTTTCTTGAGTCTTCCCTCTTAATCTTTGTAAACACTAAGTAGAGAGAATTGTGAGGGTGAAGGTCAATCTTTGCTGAGTTGTGGGTGCTGTTTGTAGAGGTTTGAGGTGCTGCCTCTGAGATGAGTGGTGTGAGAGCCCTTCTCTTGGTATTTTGAGATTCAAGGAGTGATATTTGAAGAGAAAGAACTAATTTGGTGTGTCATTTTCGTGCACCTTTGAAGTCAGAATATTTAGACTGACTTGTGAGCTCCAAGAGCACCCTTTTTCTGAGTTTTGAGCCTTGGGTAAGCTTCACCACCTTTGTTCTTGAATTTTCTTTGGAAAGATTGAACCTTGATTCATGTAACAAGTGAAACTTGATAACTTAAGGGTTGGTAAGGTGAAACACACTTAAAAGTGCATGATTGAACGTCTAGAAACCTTAAAAATGCACCCTTGGAAGGATATCTTCGCGAAATACAGAATCTGCATTCTGTCGCATGATATCCGGATATGATATCCGGATATTGATATCCGGATATGGGGTTGGAGATATTCGGATAAGGATATCCGGATATGATATCCGGATATGGCCCCGACAAATATACGGATATTCTGGGAATTTCGAGAGTGTCACTGTTTTGTTCGGACAGAATGGTATTTTTGTGTTTGTGGACTCATGATTGGTTATGTTGAACCTCTGTAATAACTAACTAAGTCAGAATCAAATGGATTAAGGGCTTAGGGCTTTGGGAGAAGCCTAATGGCATGAAAAGTAAAAGGATGACGTTGTAGTTATGTTATGAACTAGTAGGAAATAAATATTGATATGATTGCTGGTCTAAACATATTGTGATTGTGCTGTTTGTGGACCTTGAGCTAGTGTGGACTCAGTCTTGGATTGATAGCTTGAGAGGTAAGCTTTCGTGTCCTCGGATTGGTCTGTTGTTTGTTCCACCGACCTCCATGGGAGGGTGGGTTATATGCATGTATGCTTTTATGAAAATGATATATGCATTGATATATGCCTGAGACATGTTGATATAGCTATTGATGTAATGTATGAATGTGATGTTACTACTTGTACGATCAGGCAGCAACCCTGGTGTGCAAGGCATGAGGCAGCATCCCTCATGTTGGTAGGTAACAGACGTGTATAAACCCTATCATATTCCCTGGCCAGTCGAATCGCACTTGCATACATCACATGATTAATGAGTTGTAGTTTTTAGCTCGTTAAGCAAGAGATTATACTGTCATGATATAAATGCCTTAACATGAACATGCATTGAAATTACTATTTTTGAACTTATATTATACTTGTAAGTGAACTTGGGGCGGAAGAGTCCTTGAGGACCCATTGTCTTACTGAGATTTCTTTTTAGAGATCTCGCCCCACGTTTGGGGCAGATTTTCAGGTTCAGGTACCTCGGGGGTAGAGACCTCGGGCGGCAGAAGGTCGGAGCTTAGTTGACTGTTTATGCATGCTTATGCTGTTATGATTGGATGTTGTTTTTATGTTGTATTATCATTATTTGATTTGAGACTCTGTTAGGCTTTGTTGCCTTATTTGGTGAGCATGGGGGTTGTCCATACCACATTGATTTGACTATGTTGATTTAGATTCGAGTTATATAATGTATCTGGATTATGGTTCGGACTACGTGTTGTAGTTCCGTGACTTAGATACTCACTTATTTATGTAATGAGATTATTCAGTGTAGTTAGCTGTGTAATTGCAATTTACATACAGGCAATATTTTGAAAAGGAATTAATTAATCAACTTGGTTAATAATAATGACGTCATAATTGAAAAGAAAAATTAAGTTCCGCATTTTAATTAAGCGCCGCTTAATACGATGATATGATAACAAACCGGGAATACATGGGGTGTTACACTCTGCATCATCTTGATCATCACCAGCTGTGGCATCTGCAGCAACATCATCAGCAAAAGTATCAGCAGCAGCCTGTGTAGTGTCTACAGTCATGTCGGCATCAGCAGTATCAGCAGCAGCCTGTGTAGAGGCCATGACTGTCGCCTCCTCATCAGATCCAGAATATGCTGGATACTCGAATAGTGGTGCTGTAATATCTCTCTACTGGCACAAGTCCACTATCCGCGCACTCATGTAGTCCTAGAAAACTATCTGCCTGTGCTGTGAGTATCGAGCTCTCCTCTGGATGTATCCCTACTAACGCTGCAGTGTCTGCACTGCGTCCTATAGAGCAGGGATGTCAGGCTGTCTTGCCTGCTGAACAGGCTCTGCTGGTGCTGCTGGAGGTGTTGGAGATGGTAGTTGACCACCTAAGTGGAAGGTGATGAGAGAAGCATCGATCTGGGGGCATACTTGCACAAGCTTGGCCTCTGTAGGTATCTGAACTCCTGCCTGTACACACAAGTATTGGATGAATAAACTATGTGCAAGAGTGGCCTTCAGAGATTTGGCATGGGCAAAGTCGTAAATGTTGTCTGCCAAAATCTCAGGAAGGTCCACTGTACCCCTCTCCATAATGGTATGAATGAGACATGTCATCTTCACATGCACCTTAGATGTGTGGGAAGAGGGCAGAATGTTGCTGATGATAAAATCAAATCAAATCTTAGCCACTGCATTTAGTTGGCTAAGCAGCAGTAGCTAGGGACGGCTGTTGTCTACAATAGTCTTCCAAGTCTGGCCTGAAAGTGCAATGGTCTCTAGGATAGGCTCTGCCTCCTCCATTGGATCCCAGGTAACATACTCTGGATCGCTTCTTGCAGGTCCGTACTCGATCTCCCTGAGTAGCTCCTTGTAATCACATTTCTCTACAGCATCATGGTGAGTTGTCTTAAGAAGCTGTTGTATGGCTTCAGAATCATATGCAATCCTCTTGCCCCTTACATAGCTGACATATTCTCTCCTGGCCCTTTGTTCAAATGTGTATGCATTTGCATAAAATTCCCTGCAAATTCTCCCAGAGCTGTTAGTCAGCAGTAGCCCATAGGATTTCCATCCTTTTCGGACTATATTGTTATAAAAGTCCGGATGTTCCCATTGTTGCAGCACCAATTTTCTTTCTCTGACTATTGTTTTGGCTGCAACAATGTTATTATACCTCTCCTCATGCTCTGCTGATCTGAATCTGAGTGAATCAATTGGAGTGGAGGAGCTAGAGGCACCTCCTGTAGTCTTGGTTTTCCTCTGTCTCTTTCCCAAATTCTTGTCCTTTGGTGCCATTTCCTGAAAAACAAAGAAGTTCCCAAAATTAGTATAATTCCATGAAACAATTCCTAGATTTATTTCAGATGCAATCTGAAGAAAATTATAGAATATTTGAATTGAGACTCTTATAGAAGATATATAAATTTTCACAAATCATGGGATAATTGAGAGCTGTGTATGCATTGAGCTGATGAGGGAAAACAATAGTGACATATGCATGTTGTAAGAACCCGCACCGCTAATTAAGGAAATTTATTAAATAATTATGAGATAATTTCATAATTGACCCTAATAATTATTATGAGGCTCTAATAATTATAGTAAGTGAGTAATAATGTTGAAAGTCGCTTTTCTGACGAAAAGTGCAGATACTAGTTCTGCTAGTCGGTATAAATGTGTACCGAAAAAGTATCCTGGAAAATTATAATAAGTGCATAAATATTCCTAGAATAATATGTAGGACTTGTAAAAAGAGTTTCAAGTCAAAATAATGAGTTTTGGTGCCAGAACTGATACTGGCTATGAAAAAGCGCGTACCGGAAAGGTGCTGCGAAAAATATAAGAAAAATATGATAAATCTTGGGATTAAAATGCTAAGCGTAGCTATTTTTGCTAATACTGTGTGTTTGACGTTAAGTGAGCTATATATATGACTTTGGGGCTCAAAACCTTAGGTTATTCTATTCCTACGTGACCTTTGGAGGCTGATCAGCCCTTTGGTACTGTTCCATTGCTGGTCACCTTGCACCTTGTGAGCCAAGTGGCCTTTTCTTCCTTGTTTTTCATTGAATCTTCTCCCAAACACTTGAGTGAGTAAGGGCTGGCCTTGGTGGTGCGTAGGGAACCTCTTTCTGTGTTTAGGTTCAGCATTTGTGGGGCTTAAGGATCTGTGATTCTGAGTTGTGAGGGTTAAACCTTTGTTCATGTCATTTGTGGTGCCAAGAAGTGATCTTTTGGCTTAAAGGACCACGTTTGGTGTGTCACTTTCGTTTTTGAACCAAGTCAGAACCTTGGAACTGAGTTTGGAGCTCCAAGTTACCTCATTTTCGGAGTTTTGGTGCATTGGAAGGTATACCATGATCACCCTTGTGTATTTTGATGTTTTAAGCTTGTTTAAGCAATTAAAAATCGTAACTTGAACCATTTGATAAAAAAGAAGGTGTTTCTAGGTTCATAACATGTTAATAAACATCTGTTTAAGGAGTTCTTGGACTCCAGATCGAGTTTGGATCATTGGAGGTCGATTTTACCTTTAAACTCAGTTTTCTGCATTCTGTCGAAGAAGTATTTGAATACTTTTCGGGCAGTATTCGAATACTTCCTGGAAAAAGGCAGTAATCGAATACTTCGCGAGACAGCAGCGACCTAGTTTAGTAAAATTACGATATCTCAAGCTTCAGAGCTTTAATTTGAGTGAGGTTGGACCTATGTGAAGCTAACACATAGGGCTACAACCCTGTAAATTTTCAGATCCATTGGATAAATGGATTTCTCTCAGTGTATGTTTGAAGTCGAGACCCTATTGTTGGAAATTCAGCTTGCTGTAGGAACTTTGCAAAAATCATAACCGGAGTTATACAACTCCGATTGAGGCATAAGATATGTCGTTGGAAAGCTTGAGATGTCTAGTTTAACATAGTAAAATCTTCGAGTATTTGTTAAATATTTGCAATGGTATTTTTAATCTGGTAGTCGAATACTCATGGTAGGAGTATGGGAATACTTTTCTGGGAAGAAAAGTATTCGGATACCTTTGAAGAAGTATTCGAATACTGGAAAGTATTCGAATACAGTGAGGTTTGGTATTCGGATACTGTGGTATTCAGATACTGGGGGGAAAGTATTCGGATACTTGGTAGTATTCGAATACTTAAATGAAAGTAATCGAATACTTTCTGGAGAGCTGGAGTATTCGAATACTCCTCGTGGAGTATTCAAATACCTCCTGCAGAAATAGCATGAAATGAGTTAAAATGAGTAAGAAAGCCTTAATCACTTAGTGGAATCTGAACTATGATTATTGATGATTAATTATGGTATGGGCAGATTGTGATTGTGCTGTTTGTGGGCCTTGAGCTTATGTAGACTCTTAGCATTGGATAGTTAGCTTGCAAGGTAAGTTTTCGTGTCCTCGGTTTAGCCATTGTGTAATTCCACCATACCCCATGGGGGAATGGTTATATGCATGTTGTGTTACATGCTTTGATATAATGAAATGCTTTGAGCTGATATGTGCAATGGCTTTATGATATGTATGTGGTGTTCCACCCATACGGTAAGCCTGAGTATGTGGTACATACAAGATGGTGAGACTGAGGTGAGGTGCAAGCGATTTTCCTTGTACTATTATGTGTGGGTAATAGACGTATTCCTACATTCTCTGGCCAGTAGATTATAGTATTGACACACTTGGCATGATTATCTGCTGCATTGCACTATTTTGGAAATGATATTGTTAAACTGTTTTGAAACTTATATTGCACATGTAAGTGAGCTTGGGGTGGAAGATCCTTGAGGACCCCTTGTCTTACTGAGATTTCTGGTTTAGAGATCTCACCCCACGTTTGGGGAATGCTTATTTCAGGTTCAGGTAGTATGGGGTCTGATGCCTTTAGCGGTAGGAGGCCAGAGCTTAGTTGATGATATTGTTGTTATTTGCTGACATGTTGGATGTTGTTGTTTATGTTTTCCATCTTATATTATCTTGTTGTTGATGTTGAGACTCATGTTGGGCTTGATGCCTTATTTGGGTGAGCATGGGGTTTGTCCATGCCACTTTGATGTTTAGTTTTGAGCTTGAGTTGTATAAACTATTAGGTTGTCCAGCCTACGTGTTGTAGTGCCGTGATCATAGACGTACTTATGTGATTTATGTTATGAGGTATTTCAGTTAGCTGTTTTATTGCAAAATACATACAGGCGATGTTTTGAAAATGACTAAGTAATCAAGTTGGTAATGATTAATGACATCATAATTGAAAAGAAAAAGATATTCCGCATTTTTAATTAAGCGCAGCTTAATACGATAGTATATAACATTACCGGATATATACGGGGTGTTACACATGTGTCAATACTACTGTATATCATGATAATATGCCAACTCATCAGTGGTTATCTTGAACTACAATTTCCAGATTTAAACTTTAGGTTTATTCAGCAAATCATAATTGAATATGGAATGGTGATATCTGATAAGAATGTAAAACATATACAATGATCATGCCAGCATGTTATAACACCTCGCATTTCTAAATTATATATTAATATATTAAACATGGATTAAAGGGAAGGATTAGTGAAAATCCTAAAAATCAGGTCAAAATACAAAGGAAGGGTAAAGCGGTAATTAGCCAAACACGAACCCTAGGAAGGTAAAATTGAGTAGGAGATCTCAGAGGATAAAAATAAACCTGGAAATGGATTCAGAACAAAAAATTGAGTGGATAGGCAAGTTTCAGAAAATTCTGTGAATTGTGTTTTTACCGGGTAAAATACTGCAGTACGATTACACCGTAAAACGTGCCAATTGAGTTTTGAGCTCTAGGTTTTGAATACAAGTTATAAATGGTATATAGGACTAGAAAATATGATTTCGGATAAAAATTGATGGAAATTAGTAAGTTTGGGGAAGCGTGCCTACGGCGCGCGCAACAGCTTAAAACTGCATTTTCTCCGAACGACCGGAAAACTCCGGATTCACCTAATCAAGGATAATTAAAGGACAATGGTTAATGTTAAAAATTAGAGTTTCAAAATAGGTTATGAATTTATGGACGTTTAGTGAAATCGGAGAGAAATTCGAATTAGTTTGAAATCGCGTGAGGTGGCGGTGGGGCCCACCTCACTTAAGCCACTTAAGCCTCATGTCCAAGGGACTATTCATCATCATTTTCTTTCTTCTTCTCTCTCCTAGGGCCGTGCTTCTCCACGGAAATGGGGGGAGTTCTTCAAATTTTAATTTGCTTCTAACTTCCTCTATACACCACCAAATCAACCAAAGTTTGTAAGCAAATTTGATGGAAACCACCACCCGAACTCGTTCCACCGATTAGTTTTCCTTGAAACCCTCTCTATTGTGAGAAAATAGGCAAATACAGCCATGAAATTTGGGGAGAAAATTGGGGTTTTTGTAGTTGTTGCTCAAGCTTTGCTTAAGGATCAATTGGAGGAGCCTTGTGCCTTGATTGTGGGTAAGTTACAACACCTTTCATGGATTGATTTGATGAATTTGATTTTATGAAAACTAGGGCTTGTATGCTTGATTCATGGAGTTAGAGAGCTCAAATTGAGATTGTGTATTAGATGATTATGTCTTAGAATGATGTGTTGGAGCTATAAATGCAATAAAATTTATTGGTGAAAATGAGTTTAACTTAGGAAATTTTTGGATGATGCCATGACTTTGTGTTTTGGAATTGTGTTAGGATTGTGTAAATGAGTTGTTGGATGGTTGTATGATGTAATAATAGGATTGGATGAGGTGTAGAGTAATTGAATTGGATTAAAAATCCCTTGGGGGATGCCTATGGTGCATTTCGGCCTTAATGGAAGAAAGTGAGGAATTGATGTGAAAAATTAATTGGTTGATGTGTTGTGTCATTAAATGGAAATTAGATGGGTTGTGTGATGATTGTATGTCTTGAAAATCAATGGAAAAATATTGGATTTTATTGGATTGTGTATTGTCCATAGAGGGAAATAATTGAGCAAAATGATGTTAGGATGGTATAAAAGGAAAAGTGACACCTAAAATGGTACTCTGGTAACCTATGAGTGCTTAAGAAAATTAGAAAGAAAATAAAGAAAAATATTTTGTAAAATAACACATAGATGGCCGAACCTCACTAGGTGGGGGGAGGAGAAATTGTCGTTCTATGAATTTGATGGTTTACCGTATTCTGACAATCCGTATATGGTCGTTGTAGGTTGCCGTACGTGGAGTTGAACCCCGAACCGTGAGCTCGGTGGGTTGCCCTTGGTCCCGGACCAAGTGGGATTGTGGTGAGTATTATGAAACCATGCTTGTAGAGTTAATAACTTGCATGTGTTTGTATGAATGGTAATTAATTGGGAATGTCCTCTATGTAGGCATTTCTGTTGTGAAACGAGCTCGGAATATATATTGCATTGGAGCTACGTGGAGAGGATTATACAGGTAACCTCTTGGTATTGGGGCTTGATCCCCCTGTGTGTTCCACCATGCCCGTTGAGGGTGATGGTAGAAAGTGTATGTAAGTAATGTAGGATAACATGTTCATGCATATAGTATGTGTGTTGGTACATAGTATGTTTGCTTTGTCCGGATCAAAACACGGTTCCCATTTTCTAGTGGCAAGGTAGTGCCCCAGAATGATCCATGGACCACCAGCGATCGCCAGATTGAGATCTTCTAATGAGCTAAACCTCACTGAGAGAAACTCATTCCCTAAGTCTGCCACCATAATGCTACCAGCTTTGGCCCAAAGGGATTCTAGCTTCTTCTTCATGAAGCCCACTCCGATCTTCTTTCCCAGCAACTTGACTATAAAGGCATTTCTCCAACGTTGTCGCATCCTCGCCCTTGCTTCACTGTTACTCCTAATTTCCACTGATCCATCTTCCCTGAAGATTGTCTGAAAACCCCACTCTGAGATTTCACCCAAGCTTGGGTCCAAAGGCTCCAGATCTAAGTCCTCTTCCTCGATCAACCATGGAATAGAGTCCATGCTACCCCGTTCTCCGCTCCCGTGACATCAACAAAAGAACGTTGTTTAGCTTTCAACGATGATCCAGTTTGGAAATCCTTCACCGCTTCCCTTATACGTACCTCCGTCGGGATTTCTTCCCCACTCTTAGTTCTCTTAGTACTCTTCCTTGCCATTAACAAAGCCTCATCACTAGTATCTGTAGCTTCTTCCATCACAAACCCACAAAAAAATTGTGAAACAGAAACCCTAACACCAGAAAAAAATTTGCGCACGTGAGATAACGTGCCTAACCCATTGCAACTGTATTCGACATTAAAACATGATATTATTGTGTAGCACTTAAGTCTAATATAATAAATCCTGGACGCCATCCATGCACATCTATGTGATACTAGCTCCCCACCGCCACACATGTCCTATGCGGGCAAGGCTAGGTCACGAATGGCGATATAGGGTGCGAACCTGTAATTAGTTGGTTCAAGAAAGAATATAGTGAAAGACGAAAACAAATTATATTATTTTCTTCCAAGATGAATGTTCTGGTGATACATGACATCTCCCTATATACTAAGCCTACTAATTGACTTGCAAAAGACAATAACTGAATCCAGAGACTGAGGGTGTGTTTGAAAGTGTTTTAATTTTTTTTGTTTTCAAAAACTGTTTTGAATATGAATTTTAAAAACTGATTTTGAGAGTAAAAAAACTTGGTTGTAATTATTTACAAAAATGTGATTAATGAAGTTTTAGAATTACAAAAATACCATCATAAAGTAATTGTTTTGAGTCCTGATATTTACGAAATTTCCATTAATGAATCCTGATATTTAAGAAATTGTCTCCGCCTAAACAAAAAAAAAAAACCAAAAACACCATTGGAGAACATCGGGAGGTTGTTTTGATTTTTTGGTTTTTAAAACTGAAAAAAAAAATTATTGTTTTGAGAAACATTTTGCAAAATAATCATTTTCAAACAATTTTTTTTTACTTTTTTGTTTTAAAAACTTAAAAACTGTTTTTGAGAATTGAAATCAAACAAACCATAACTTTCTCACAACTGATTCCCCCTTCAGCCCACATAATCTTGGGCCTAAAATGGCCCTCTCCTAACTCTAATGGGTCTGTTCACAGAGCTCTTGTTTCTCTGGTTATTACGGCCCCTACCAGATGGTCGAAGGAAATCAAGTTTTGTATTTGCTTCCAAACCCAAACACAAAATCGAACATAAAGGGTGGAGATTGTGATTTTCGTCACGATCATAGCCTTGAACCTTGAATCTCTTACTTATTTCATGTTATACTTTATATTTTGGAACTGATTTCATGAGGCTTTCTTCTCTCTGAGCTTCCTTGATGAGCATTTTACCTTTGCATGTAGTTGTGTCTGATTGAAATTTTATAAGATTGTATAGGAAGCGAGAACATGTGCTGGGAAGTTTGAGGGAAATTGGGCACCTTATTATTTCAGCTAGGATCCCATGAAAGGGATGGAGTGAATTTATTATTTTGCTTGATTGGTGTATTTTCTTTTTTCTTTTTTCTTTTTTTTTTTTAAATCTAGAATTTGATTATAATTGTTTAATTGGAATTAGTGCAAGTTTCTCTTGGTTTAGGGTAGAACATCAGGGGGAAAGTATTGCACACCACCTGTTGAACACTATACTTGCATGAAGAACGATGGAAATCCATGTCAAATATACTATCTTGGATGTTCATGTTGCCTGTGGGTTCTGCTTCTTTTAGTTTTTTTTTTTTTTATTTCGATAAGTTAACCTGCCAACCAGTCATATAAAAAGAGACAGTTGGTTTCGTCCCACTTTTATTGCTTTGGAAATGGATTGGAATGAGTTGACCAGTTTTACCACTTCTCTGATAATATTAGGCTCCAATATAGTAACTTCATTCCCATTTGCTAATGGAAAAACTACGGGATGTTTGATTTGTTTTTTATTTTTATTTTTAATTAATATATTTTTGTTTATAAATATAAAAATGCAATCTTGTTCACACATTTTTATTTTTTTTATTTTTATTTTTTGTCAAGATGTTGTAAAGGAAATTATAAAAACAGATTTTATTATTTTAATCATTTCGTCTGTAAATTTTTCGAAAATTAACGATAAGGTAAAATAGTGTTGTACTTTTATAGTTATAAAAAAATATCAATTAAAAATATGAACAAAATGTAATCAAAACACCACCAAGGTTAGTGCAAGAACAAAATGTAAACTGCTTGTAACATCAATAGGGACACAATTTCAAAATGACCGAGTACCAAAAGTCACTTCATTCATAACATATCAATAAGAATTATCAGGATGGATACGCCATTGTCTAAGTTCTGTCCTTTTTTGTCAAAAAAATGAACAGGTAACGTAACAAATAAGAACAAAAGAAAAGGGAAAGCCCTACCCCATAAAACACCTAATTCTTCAGTTATTTTGGCTATAGCCATTATCCACCTAAAGACTTCATCATTATCATCAGAAGCTACTTTTCTTCATGCTCCAAGACCACTAGTCAAAAGAGTGTTGATCTCCCCGATTATATTAACTGGTCTTCCATCAAACATGGATGAAAGTGTACCCTCACACAGTTTTTTCAGCTCCTTTGTTTTTGCCAGAGCCGCATCCTGCAATTCATTCAACACGAAATAGCATTATGAACTTATTAAGAGAACGTGTATCTAGTAATAGTTCGGTCTAATCTAGGGCTAAAACAATAGGAACGAAGGGGGGAAAAGGTGAGTTTGCGATCTTATACTAGACTATCAGATACTATAATGCATGAAATTAGTTGAACACAATGAATACTCTCCCCCAGAAAAGAACAAGCACACAAAAGCAGAACTCACTTGCTTTGGCCATGATGAAGATAAAGAATTATGCAGTTCCATGCGTTTAGTAGCCAAGTCCTTCAACCCCTCTTTCAACCTGACTTCATGATGCTTCTTTTCCTCCAATGAATTGACTAGTCTGTCTAGAAACCTGAAATTTGACCCAACGCCATAATCAATTAATATGATGATTGGATACAATAGGAGTGCCACTCAAGAAAGAAGAGAATATACTTAATGTGGATTGGGGTGAGTAACTTCCAAATTATCGACAAGCATGTGCACAAGCATATATATTAACAGAAAAGAAAAATTGCATGCCCTTCATCCCAAACATCTAATATTTTGAAAGATGTAGAAAAGAGAAAAGTGTGCATCAACATGCCATCCAGAACTTTATCCTTTCAAGTTGCACAGTAATACAAGATAAAATTGAAAACTAAATAGACAAGTTGAAATTCACAAGAAATCATCATCTTTGTCCATGATAAAACAATTGCTGAAGCCTTCAACTCTTACTTCTGTTATGCAGGCCAAACACATCACACTTGAGAATAAACTATATATAATCCAAGTATGGCTCAACCTGAAATCATTCGTCTTGTTTTTGTTTGAAACATAAACTTAAATCAGTTTTCCTTCAACGTTAAAGCTACCATCTTCCTGTTAAGAAGTAATTCAATATGTAAACTTGCATTTTCGTATACCAGTTGCCATTTTCCAAGGTTGAATTTTGACTCCGTATAGTCATCACAGAAATTTCATGCAAAAGTGAGAGAAAATCTGATACAGCTGTATTTAACTCAGTGAACGTGATTCTCATAAGCATGAAATCTTAGGTTCAAGCAGTACCTTTTAGAGTTGAGAATCATTATCAGATCCCTTGTCTTATGATTTGTCAGCAATGAAATTGCCAAAGAAACATCACTTTGCATTGTTTCTATAGCATCAGCACCATACTGCTGTAGTACAAATGGAGCAACTGCCTGGACTTGATGCTGTAGGGACAAAGTTTCCTCATTCCTCAACTCAATCAACCGTTGGTTTAAAAAAGATTTCAGCTGATGGCAATATGAAATAAATACAAAACTTAAGATTTAGTCTAGAAATTAGAAGAATGACATCAAGCTAATAAGTGCATACAGTGAGAATACTGTTTACTAGCAAAAAATAAAATAAAATGTAAACAGAATTTGCTAGATTTTTGTTTCTTTCTGTCTGTGCGTGTAACATTTGAAATTTTAAAAGCAAAACCAAGAACTTTCTTCATACCTCATATAGATCATCAAGAATTTTATTTCTGTACTCTGTATCTAAAAGTTGGCTCCTTTCTTCCTTGTTTTGTGTTAGTTGAGATAAGGCATCTGGAAGAGAAGTCTGATTATCCAGCACTACATTTGGGGCACTAACATCATCAATCACGTCAACTTGAGGAGTCTCCACACTAACATCCCAAGATATATCTCCATGCAAGCCAAGTTCTTGGTTTGATATTGGAGGATCAGATCCGACATCCTCAGTTGTTGAAGAAGTCTGTATGACATCAGAGGCATTAATGATTTCATAAGGACCCAAGCCATTACCTGTATCCTCTGTTTCTTCTACAGTTCCAATGTCCCAATCAATTTGAGAACTCTCCATTGAAATATCCCAGTCAATGTCAGGAGCAGCAACTTCCACATTGCTTGTTGCAGGATATAATTCATTGTTGCCTGAGTGAACACTAACATCATTAATAATCTCAGAACCAACAGCAACATCTAAAGATGGGGGGTTTTCGCGCATATTCCCCAAGTTTTGTAGCACAGCTCTGGAAGATCTCTGCAGCCATGATTTTAATCCTAATTAATTTATGTATATTGAACCCTGTCAACCCTAAAACCATTCTTGTGGTGACATCATTCAAAAGAGTTGCAGGAATAATGCATCAAGCATTAATTACAGCTATAAAATGAATAAGATTTCCAGTTCTTCCTTACATCATTTTCAGTGTGAGCATCTCTGACAAAATTGGAATAATACTCAATCGCCCGTGACATGTTTTCACTATTTACAACATCCAAAATCCTGCTAAAAGTGCTTGGAAGTGATTTTGCTGTCTCCAAAAGTTCTAGTCTGACATTTTTTCCCTGCAAAAAATCATAATCATTATGTCCTTGTAACAGAAAGTAAATTGTTTTCACCATGGCTCAAACACCCCACAAATGTAAACCTGTAATCCAAGCTCCTGGCAAGCTTCGGCATATTTGACTGCCGAGAGAGCAGCACTTCTTTTTATATCAGCCTCCTTACGATCCAGTTCTAACAGCTGCTGTTGAATCTTCTGCACCTGTTTCCTCTGATAAGGGCTTCATAACGGAAACAAACGCTCAGTGACAAAAACCAAACCTTTTAAACAAATAGAACTGCACTTGCTCGTACACAACTTCTTCATAAAATTTAATGAAAACCAAAAAATCACAATGCTTACATTTCATAGTTCACATTTTGAATCATAATCTGTGCAGCCTCACCAAGGAAAACATGATCCTTCTCAAAAGATCGCACTATCCCTTCCCATGCACCCTGCCCAAATTATATCAACATCAACATAACCATCACCTTTATCCCAAATTAGTTAGGATCTGTAGTAGATAAACCCATATAAAAGCAAGAACAGATTAAGAAAAAATAACTAAAAATAACACACACGCACACGCACAGATAAAAATTATAGGTTCGAACCTCAGTGTCACCCTTTATCCATAAATTAAAATTAAAATACAATGCTAATAGGTTATCTCCAATCCATCTAAGATAATATAAAGAGGGGGAGTGATATGATTCTCACCCAAATTATATATATATATATATATATATATATATATATATATATATATATATAGGGGCAGGATATTCTTACACCAATGTAAGAGTTAGAAGTCTTACACTCAATCTTGATCATTGATCCACTTGTATCCAATGGCTCACATTACTAAAAAATTAGAGCTCTAAGATATAAGTGGGATCAATGGTCAAGATTGAGAGTGTAACATACACTGGTGTAAAATGATCTTGACCCATATATACATACATAATATGAATGATAACAATAATCTCAAAAACATGAAGGTTTACGGAATAAGAAGGCTATCATCTTACCGCAGCACCTGATAGCCGACCAAATATGTTCCTGCTTTCTGGATTAGACTTTAAGAGAATATCATATATCTGTTTGGCCTCCAAATAACCAATCCCTGAAAATAGCAATGCCACTAATTTACTGATAACAATTTATGCCAATGCTGCTTTTAATCCCCATCTTATGTACACCAAAGTTTGTTACCAAAGCATTATATTTGTTTATACCTCAGTGAGTAATAATACATTTTTGACAACAGAAAGCAAACTATAACACATGAACAACATAATTAGCCATCACATTTTATTTTATTTTTCCTTTGGCTCAAAAAAAAAAAGGGAAAACAAAAAAAAGGCTAACCTTCGGGATCTAGGGTTTGAAAAAAGGGATCAGAATCTTTGGGAAGAAATGAGAATTCCTTGGAAATTCGAGCTCTGATCGCCGCCACGCGCTTCCGCCAATCCGCAGGTACTCTCTTGCGATCGATCAACCATTCTTCAACGGTGAAAAATTCAAAATCAGAAATCAACAACAAAATAGGAAGAAAAGAAAAAAAACGAAATTGGTGAAATTGAGAATAATTTTGTGACCTCCGAGACGAGAAAAAGTGATGTCGATGGGAAGGTTGCGAAGGTCATCGGGAGTGTGCATAGCGAATGAGAATCACAACTCAACAAGACAACGAGAAACGTTCCTTATTCCAACTTACGAATTCCGGGTTTCGATTTTGGACTATTCCGCTACACACAAGTCACTGCTTCAACTGAGTTCGACGTGGGGATGTATCTGTTTTTTTTTTTTTTTTCTTCTTCTTCTTTTTTCCTCTCTTCCGAAGATAATAATAACATTTATTATACGAGCTAGGATATTCTAACTATCAATTTTTTTACTACTACTCTATTATCACTTTAATCACCATTGAATTAAAGGAAAAATTGAATGAAGAGAGAAAAAAAAAATAACTTTTGAATCCAATGGTGATTAAAGTGGTAGTAGAAAAAATTGGTAGTAGAAATATCCTACTTCTTATTATATATTTAATAAATTTTCGGATTTATGATAAAATCAGGTAACAGCAAATGTCGCAGCTCATTCTGGGTACTTTTTTTTTTTTTTGGTAACACATTCTGGGTACTTAACACCCTTGTTGGTGGGATAATAATTTCTGGTCAGCGACTGTGTTTTTTCTGGCATTTATTCATTATTAGATGTTAGACGAAGAAAATTGGATATTCATTTTTACTTTTCGATTTTCAATTATAATTGTGTGTTATTTTTATTTTTAAATTTGGCGCTATATAGCTGTAATTTATTTTAGCCAAAAGTATTTCTTCTATAATAAGGGGTATAAGATTTCTTTGATCAAACGGAAGATAAGTTATCTCCGGTGAGCTCGAAATGACGTCATTCTAGGACAGAAATCAAAGTATTTTTATAATTATAATATATTGCAGAGTTATATTAGTCTTTATCATTATAATTTTTTAATCTTATAACCCAAAACGACGTCGTTTTGAGCTCACTGAAGATAACTTTATCTCTAGATGACTGGAAAAATACTTTTCCCATAATAAGAGATAAAATCATTTCTCTCCACCCTAAAATCACACCATTTTGGGTTTAAGAAACAAATATTTATATTTTAAAAAAAGGATAGGATATTGTAACAATCAATTAGTATTATTACCAATCAATTTTACCGTTAGATCGATTATGTGGATCCAACGGTTATATTTATTTTCACCTTTGTATGGTCATGATTCCCTATATATTTATGTGAAAGCATTAAATATGAGAAATCATAACCATACAAAGGTGAAAATAAAATAAAGTATTAAAGATGGAGAATCATAACTGTTCTGGATGGCCCAAATACTGGGGTGGCCCAACTACACAGGCCCAACCCTCAGCTGGCCCAATCACTCAAGCCCAGCCACAGCCTTGCCCCATGTCAGCCCTTAGGGCTGACATGGACCCCCTCAACCCCTAACGTAGCAGTAGGCCCAAGGCATACACCAAAATGTCCCATCTTGGAACGCCTGCCGTTGAAGGCGACTACGACAGAAACCACAAAGGGAAACTCCCCCTTTGCCCAGTGCTGACACCGCCAGAGTGCAGAGGGCGCAGCACTGCCACAATGACAGCGCCAGCACGCCTAACACTGCACCATGGGAGTAAATCCCAAGGAGAGTTGACCTCTCCCTCACCAACTCGCTCCATTTCCCTTATAAATAGCCCTCCGGGGCACACCTGAGAGGTATCTTTTATGTACTGTTGTTATGCTCATTTACTTCCTAGTCATTCTCTTGCTATTAATCTGCCATTACTATTAACTTGCTTGCATCTTGGAACTATACCTACTAGTCTGGTCATTACCTCGCCTAGTGGTATAATCCATATAGTAACATTACCCTATAGGGTACATAGTGGGCTCATAGAACCTAACGGTACATTGGCGCCGTCTGTGGGAAACTATAAACTCCTATTCCCATTCTCCTACCAAAGATCCACAAGACGAGTTTTACGTTTTGGTAACAAACATGGTCGTCACAACCAGAAGAGCAGAACAAACCAGGGCTGTTACACCTGACGGTCACGTACAAACAATACATTCAAACTCCCCGTCATCGATGCATTCAGCCCCAGCCGAGAGACCCCCCGGCGAGATGCTCCAGCCAGTACTACAATCCGTCGGTCCACAAATGCAAGCAGTCGAACCCAGGATAGCATAGTTAAACCATCACGCGCCTATGTGTGAAATGCAAGGAGAAAACTTGATACAAGACCAACCCCCGCCACCAGAAGTTCGCTTTGGTATGCCTCTTCACACTTTTGCCCCACCAGTCATTCCCGTCCCACGAGCCCATCGTCCGCTACCAGCCCAAAGTCTACCAGTAGCCATGCACAACGATTATCGAACACCGATGGTCACCCTGTTCCCTATGGGACCATACGCCCCATTCCCTCAGCTTTACCCAGCTGGTTTTCCTTTCCAAGGTTACGCTGCCCAACCCCAAAATCTGGCCGTTCCACTACACCAAGTGTCCTATCAAAACCAGGGTCAGCAACCATATGCCGCCCAACAACCTTTCAATCACGCCCCAGCCCTCTCCTACTCCGTTGAAGCTCATCAACCGCAAATGGACCGGCCCCCCCGAAACAACCACCTACGAGTCACACCAGCTCATACGTCAGGGCGCAACAAACCCCTGACTGATATCCTCCGGTTAACTCCCATACCCCTTGGTTTCAAAGGACCCTCCAATATCACCACATATGTCGGAGATGCCAATCCTTTTGAATGGATCCAGAAGTTTGAGGCGGCCATGACTCTCCATGGTGAAACCGATCTCCTCATGTGCAGGACCTTCCCCACGCTACTTGGGGACGAGCCTTAACATGGTACACTACTCTACCGATTGGTAGTATCGCTTCGTGGGATGAGTTGGCAAGCAAGTTTCAGTCTCACTTTGCAACCAGTCGCCCTGTGCCGAAATCCGTCCACTCGCTAGAAAAAGTACGCCAACAACAAGGTGAATCCCTCAGGTCCTTTTTAGATCGCTTTGATAAGGAGGCCCTACAAGTGCAAGGCCTGGACCCAAAAGTACAGGTACATATACTTCTTTCGGGTTTACGGCAAGGAGCGTTCGCGTACGAGCTCGCCCGCCACGAGATCACTGACCTGGAAGAAGTCAAGAGGTTGGCCCAGGAGTACATGCGAATCGAAGAGTACAAAGGAAGTCGAGCCGAGGACACCCACGGTCAAGAAAAGGCACTCGGTAAACAAAAGAACCAAATGGAAGAGAGTAAAAAAGGTAATAAACCAGCCAAATATTCAAACCGCCCTTCCGGGCGTGATATATCAGGTCGTAAGACACATGCCGTCCTACAAACGGAGTATAAAGAAGAATCCAAGAACACCCAACAGTCTCAGAACCCGCCTAAAGAAAACATCATGTACTGCAAGTTCCATCGCAGCAACGGTCATAACACTGACCAGTGCAGGCACCTCAAAGACGAAATCGATGAACTCATCAAAAGCGGAATGCAAAGGCGAGGAGGAGACGGCTCACGCCCTTCGGGAACAGGGAGGCGATATAGAGAGCGCAGCAAGTCGCCTGAAAGAAGGAGAACGCGTCAACCTAGATCCAGACCCTCCTACAATCGTGACAGGAGAGAAGATTCCCCCAGGAATCGCAGAGCGCAAGCAAGTCCAGACCGTAGAGGAAGGCGCGAAGAAGTAGACGAAGATTCAGCCGCGGTGAAGCACGGAGTGATCAACATGATTTCAGGCGGGCTGAGTGGAGGAGGAGAGACTGCGAACGCCAGAAAGAAACACTTGCAGCAGTGTCTGGCGGTCGCTGGCAAAGTGATAAGCAAAGAAAAGCACAGTCCTAGTCCAACAAAGCCTCAAATTGTCTGGGACGCCAGCGATTTAGGCGACGTCCTCCCAGGACATGACGACCCGCTTGTCATTCAAGCTATAATCGCCAACTTCGGCGTTAATCGCGTTTTTATTGACCACGGCGGCTCAGCCAATATTTTGTTTTTACCATGCTTTAAAGCGTTAGGGTTCACTGTTGATAGTCTAACTCCTGTTACAGGTGAACTCTCAGGTTTCAACGCTACCACCACAAATCCACTGGGAGTGATTACCTTGCGGCTCTCCCTTGGAACGCCGCCCACCTCACGATCCGCAGACATCCAGTTTTTGGTGCTCGACACCCCATCAGCTTACAACACCATTCTTGGTATAAGGATGTTTGCTGCCTTCGAGGCAAGCATTTCACACCCCCACTTGGCAATGAAGTTCGTTGCCCGAGACAACAAAGTCGCCACAGTGCGAGGAGACCAGACGATAGCCCGAAGCTGCTACAACATATCCTTACGGCCAATGGCCAAAGCTAGCTTCAGTGATGAAAGGGCCCTCAAGCAGGGGACGACGTCGCCATCAGAAAGAAATCTCGGCGAGAAGTCAAAAGAGCGTGACCAATGTTTTTTGGTAGAATTTGACGCTAGAGACGATCCGCGCGTGGAACATGACAGACCCACGCCGGATGGAGCATTGTAACATGTTGTCTTAGGAGATGCGGATCATCAAACAACAACCATCAGGGCCACCATCGAACCAGAGATGAAATACAAGTTAATCAAGTTGCTCAAGGAAAACAAAGATTTGTTTGCATGGAAGCCGTCTGACATGCCAGGTATCAATCCAAACGTTTGCTGCCACCGTTTGTCGGTGGATCCCAAAGCCAAGCCAGTCGCCCAGAAAAAGAGGAAATTCGGTCCCGACCGCCAGAGGGTGATTGATGAAGAGGTCAAAAGGCTACACGTCGCCGGGTTCATCAGGGAAATCAAGTACACAACTTGGTTATACAACCCAGTATTGGTAAAAAAGCCAAACGGCGCATAGCGAATGTGCGTTGATTACACTGACCTAAACAAAGTCTGTCCAAAGGATGCTTACCCTTTTCCTAGCATCGATCAGTTGGTTGACAACGCGTCCGGATTCAAAATGCTATCATTCATGGACGCATACTCTGGTTATAATCAGATCCCATTTCTTGAAGAAGACCAAGACAAAACGGCGTTCATCACTCAGAACGCCAATTACTGTTATACAATGATGCCCGTCGGTCTAAAAAATGTTGGGGCCACTTACCAAAGGATGATGAATGAAGTATTCAGAGACCTGATTGGCAATTGCATCGAAGTATACATCGATGACATGATCGCCAAATCAAGAACGTCGGAACAACATTTGGTTGATCTACAAGGTGTTTTTGAAAGACTCAGGAAATTCAACATGCGCTTGAATCCAAGCAAATGCGCCTTCGGAGTTCCCACGGGCAAATTCCTAGGCTTTATGCTCACTGAAAGAGGCATTGAAGTCAATCCTGATAAGTGCAAGGCAGTGATTGAAATGCGAAGCCCGCAAACAATCAAGGAAGTTCAGCAACTCACAGGAAGGTTAGTAGCTCTCACTCGTTTTCTGGCCAATTCGGCTCACAAATCGCTCCCTCTTTTTGGCTTACTAAAAAAAGGAACCGCCTTTCGGTGGTCGGAAGAATGTGAGAATGCCTTCCAGGAATTCAAAAGGGCACTCTCTTGTCCACCAGTGCTCGCCAAACCAGACGATGGAGAAATGCTTTATTTGTATCTCGTCGTAAGTACCGAGGCAATCAGTGCAGCCCTTGTCAAAGAATCAATGGAAGGACAAAAGCTAGTACATTTCATCAGCAAGGTCCTACAAGGAGCAGAGCTTCGATACCAACAGGTGGAAAAGGTAGCTTTGACGCTTATCTTTGCCGCACGGCGTTTAAGACCGTACTTCCAATGCCATCCAATCACCGTCAGGACCAACCAACCAATCCGCCAAGTCCTGCACAAGCCAGACTTGGCAGGAAGAATGATGTCGTGGGCGATCGAGTTGTCCGAGTATCAGATCACCTATGAGCCTAGAACTGCCATCAAAGCTCAAGCACTCACTGATTTCATTGCAGAAATGACGCAGCTCTCCCCGCCCAAGAACCAAGCCATGTGAACACCGTTATCAGAAACGTGGAAACTATTCGTAGATGGCTCATCAAACGCCAAAGGCTCCGGTGCTGGGATGATAATAGAAAATCCGGATGGCGTGGCTGTCGAACATTCTTTATCGTTTGAATTCAGCACCACAAATAATCAAGCAGAATATGAGGCCATGATAGCTGGTCTGATCCAAGCAAAGGAAATGGGGGTCAACCGCCTCAAAGTCTTTAGTGACTCCCAGCTGGTGACATTTCAAATCTCCGGCGAGTACCAGGCCAAAGGACCACTGATGTGCAAATACTTACAAAAAGTCAGAGAGCTAATCGGAAGTTTTGAGAGTGTTGAGGTGGAACATATCCGGCGTACTGAAAATACCCGGGCGGACATTCTGTCCAAACTGGCAAGCACTAAAAGCCCAGGCAACAATCGTTCTATAGTTCAGCAGAGTATGCCAAACTCGTGCGTAGTCATGTGTATCTCAGAGCAAGCCCCTGGAGCCATTGAAGAAACCTGGATCACGCCCATTGTCAGTTATTTAGCTGAAGGGGCCGTACCTCCCAACCAAAAAGATGTTAGAAAGATAATTCGTAGAAGCGCCCATTTCTGCATAGTACAAGGGCGGTTGTACAAGCGAGGACTCTCAACCCCACTCTTGAAATGTTTAAATCCCACTGATGTTCCATACGTGTTAGAAGATATCCATGAAGGAATCAACGGCCATCACATGGGCGGTCACTCACTAGCAAAAAAGGCGTTGAGAGCTGGATTTTATTGGCCAACTATGGAGCGTGATGCTCACGAACACGTCAAAAAATGCAAAAAATGTCAGAGGTTCGCCGACATACGACATTCTGGGTCATTTCCCTATGGCAGCTGGGCGAATTCAGTGGCTGATAGTCGCTATCGACTATTTTACCAAGTGGGTAGAAGCAGAACCCTTGGTGACTATAACCTCTCAAAAAGCAAGACGGTTCTTCTGGAGAAGCATCGTGTACCGTTTCGGCATCCCCGGAGAGGTTATCACGGATAACGGCACTCAATTTACCGATGCCAAGTTCCGCGAATTAATGAGCAGCCTGCACATACGACACCACTTTGCTGCCGTAGAACACCCACAATCCAACGGTTTGGTTGAATCAGCCAATAAAATGATGGGCAAAGGAATTAAAAAGAAGCTAGATGCACACAAAGGGGCATGGATTGACAATCTTGACAACGTCCTGTGGGGGCACAGGACAAC